>NC_135864.1:29757335-29877335 GCF_031162955.1 Sander vitreus | reverse complement strand
TCCATATATATTGGGACATCGACACAATTCTAATCTTTTTGGCTCTATACACCACCACAATGGAGTTGAAATGAAACGAACAAGATGTGCTTTAACTGCAGACTTTCAGCTTTAATTTGAGGGTATTTACATCCAAATCAGGTGAACGGTGTAGGAATTACAACAGTTTGTATATGTGCCTCCCACTTTTTAAGGGACCAAAAGTAATGGGACAGATTAACAATCATAAATCAAACTTTCACTTTTTAATACTTGGTTGCAAATCCTTTGCAATCAATTACAGCCTGAAGTCTGGAACGCATAGACATCACCAGACGCTGGGTTTCATCCCTGGTGATGCTCTGCCAGGCCTCTACTGCAACTGTTTTCAGTTCCTGCTTGTTCTTGGGGCATTTTCCCTTCAGTTTTGTCTTCAGCAAGTGAAATGCATGCTCAATCGGATTCAGGTCAGGTGATTGACTTGGCCATTGCATAACATTCCACTTCTTTCCCTTAAAAAACTCTTTGGTTGCTTTCGCAGTATGCTTCGGGTCATTGTCCATCTGCACTGTGAAGTGCCGTCCAATGTGTTCTGAAGTATTTGGCTGAATATGAGCAGATAATATTGCCCGAAACACTTCAGAATTCATCTTACTGCTTTTGTCAGCAGTCACATCATCAATAAATACAAGAGAACCAGTTCCATTGGCAGCCATACATGCCCACGCCATGACACTACCACCACCATACTTCACTGATGAGGTGGTATGCTTTGGATCATGAGCAGTTCCTTTCCTTCTCCATACTCTTCTCTTCCCATCACTCTAGTACAAGTTGATCTTTGTCTCATCTGTCCATAGGATGTTGTTCCAGAAATGTGAAAGCTTTTTTAGATGTTGTTTGGCAAACTCTAATCTGGCCTTCCTGTTTTTGAGGCTCACCAATGGTTTACATCTTGTAGTGAACCCTCTGTATTCACTCTGGTGAAGTCTTCTCTTGATTGTTGACTTTGACACACATACACCTACCTCCTTGAGAGTGTTCTTGATCTGGCCAACTGTTGTGAAGGGTGTTTTTCTTCACCAGGGAAAGTATTCTTCGGGTCATCCACCACAGTTGTTTTCTGTGGTCTTCCGGTCTTTTGGTGTTGCTGAGCTCACCGGTGCGTTCTTTCTTTTTAAGAATGTTCCAAACAGTTGATTTGGCCACACCTAATGTTTTTTTGCTATCTCTCTGATGGGTTTGTTTAGATTTTTCAGCCTAATGATGGCTTGCTTCACTGATAGTGACAGCTCTTTGGATCTCATATTGAGAGTTGACAGCAACAGATTCCAAATGTAAATAGCACACTTGAAATGAACTCTGGACCTTTTTATCTGCTCCTTGTAAATGGGATAATGAGGGAATAACACACACCTGGCCATGGAACAGCTGAGCAGCCAATTGTCCCATTACTTTTGGTCCCTTAAAAAGTGGGAGGCACATATACAAACTGTTGTAATTCCTACACCGTTCACCTGATTTGGATGTAAATACCCTCAAATTAAAGCTGAAAGTCTGCAGTTAAAGCACATCTTGTTCGTTTCATTTCAACTCCATTGTGGTGGTGTATAGAGCCAAAAAGATTAGAATTGTGTCGATGTCCCAATATTTATGGACCTGTGTGTGTGTGTGTGTGTGTGTGTGTGTGTGTGTGTGTAGATATATATATATATATATATATATATATATATATATATATATATATATATATATATATATATATATATATATATATATGTCATTCAGAATTAAAAAAGAAAATAATTAGATAAAATGGAATGAAATATGGGAATCTAAGAACGAATAAATAAAATTCTAAATAAATAAATTGGAATATATTGCACAACATGGCAATATGTTTAAAATTGCAATAATTTTGTATTATGACATAAGTAATGTGATAATACCGTATCGTAGGGCCTCTGGTGATTCCCACCCCTAATATTTAAACCTCTAAAAGAGATATACCAATACCAGTATCGGTATCGGCTCCAATACTGCCTAAAACGCTGGTATCAGTATCGGGAAGTACTGGAGTTTATGCACCGATCCGATACCACGTAATAAAGCCCTAAAGAAAATCTACGTTAAAGTAGTTTATTTATGTGTTCTTTTTCCGTTATAACTGACTGTCAAACTGCATAATAACAGAAAATTCTGTGGCATTCATGTTTCACAAAGAGTTTAACCTGAGCCAGACCGATAACAAAGATAGAAATAATATCACATCCATACAGGGATAATAGTATACAGTTGTTAAAACATAATAAAATATATGACACACTAGTATCGGATCGGTACTCGGTATCGGCCGATACGCAAGTTTAGGTATCGGAATCGGTATCGGGCCATCTCTATCTAAAAGTGGATATTCGAAGTGGTCCATATGACTGGGCAGCACGGTGGCTCAGTGGTTAGCACTTGGACTACAGTTGAAAATTAGCCGACTGGCTAACACTTTACAGAAATGTTGATTAATGTGCATTGTCCTAATCAAAAAATAAACTTACTGAGAATACTGTCTCATTTGAAAAGAAGCATAGGAAGAAACATTTTTAACATCTATGAAAATGGAATTATAGGTTATAAAGCTCTAAAGATGTAATAATTAAGATTTTGTACCATATCATTTGTAATGGCTGACATGTTTACTAGGGGTGTCATAATCGAAAATCGATCGAAATGAGCTTTTGACTCTCGAAATCAAAAGCAGGATTCGTGATTCCCCCAGTATTTGTTTTCTCTCCACCCCCGCCTACTAGCTCATGTTCAAAGAAAAAAACAACGGACACAGCAGAGCTTACCAGTTGATAAACACAACTGGAAAATCTCGGAAGTCACTGGTTTCCCTGAAGTCATAGTGTGGCAACAGTTTGCCTTCCCCGTGAGGGAGTTTGGAAAAAAAACAACGAAGGTAAAGCATGTGGGCGCCGACGGCACTCCATGGTGCCGTCACGTGCAGCTCGTTAAACTAATGGTGCATTCAATTGCGTCTCGTAAACTCTGAGAAACTGGAACTGTTGTTGCAAAGTATTTTGTTTCATCTAGTGGCTCTTGTTGCGGCATTGCCGTCCCTGTTCGAATAAAATGTTTAAATCAAAAATTGAATCAAATCGTGACCATCAAATTGTAAGTCGAATCGTGGAGTTGGAGAATTGAGACACCCCTGTCTCCGATTGCTTTGTGTTTTTGATCCTCCTTTGATAACTTATTTTTTACTCGCATTGTTTTCATTGATTCATTCACAATTATCAGAAGTGCTGTGTGAATAATGTTAATCACCATGTCCTTTTCTCAAACTTTTTTGAGGATACAAAATGGCAGAGTTGCAAAACAAAAAAAAACAAAAAAGAAATAAGCCAAATCCTCATTCCCTTTTGTCTGTTGCAAGGAATCGATTTTAAAATATGATTCTCATCTTATCTCTTTCTTCCAGGTTTCTTCTTGAAGTGTCTGTTCTCCGGGCTGGAGCAAGGGACGCTGTCAAAGGAGGGAGAGGCATGTTTTTATCCAGACCTTTTCTTCCTGGACCTACTGGTGGTCCCACCTTGCAGGTACAGTGTGAACAAACGCACTCGGATACTGTACATTGAACATTGGACCACTGGTAGTATACAATTATCCAAACATCGTAGACAACGTAGCAGAGATCTCCTTAACAACGATACAACTCTAATCCTTTTTTGGTGGCATAGAAGCAAGCTGTAACAAGCTGGGAGGGACGCACAATCAAAACACAGTCTCAGCCTAAATATATTATTATGATGTCATAGTTTGTGCTGTGGGACTATATTGCTTTATCGCGCCCCTCCTCCTGTCCCCGTCAGGTATCGTCCAATTAATCGACTGGGTGACCAGATGTTTACAAACGGTCAGACAGTCAACATGCAGGCTGTCATGAAGGACTGCGGACTCATCAGGAAACTTCTGGCTCTCATAGCAGGGGAGAAAACTATTCAGGAGGAAGAGGTAAGGAAGTGTTACCGTGTTGCTGTCTGCTCACAGTTGTTGTTGTTCAAATTCATGTTTGTGTGTAATAAGGCATAGCTGCAGAGATTCAGTTAAAACATCTTCATTTTTGTGGTTCAATTTTATTTGTAGTGTCAAATCACAACCGGAGTTATCTCAGGACACTTTACAGATAGAGTCGGTCTTGACCACACACTATGATTTACAAAGACCCGACAATTTCCCATGAGCGAGCATTCGGATAGACCCTGGCTCTTGGTGGGGCGGCCGTCTGCCTGCTGATACAGATGTACAGAAATATGAGTCATTATAAACATAACAGTTGGTATGTTGCTACAGCCAGTAGGGATGCTAATTTAGGGGTGTTTTTGTGGTTACTTATAGCACATTATAGTAATAATCAGTCAAAATTCTTATCTTCTCGTCGGACGCAAACTGCATTTCGTTGTCTTTGTACTTGTCCTCTGCACAGTGACAGTAACGTTGAATCTAATCTAATCAAAATTCTTATTGTCTGTTAACAGTTAAACACTTCATTATTAACATCCGTAACAGTCAGCCAAATTGTGACACAGCATGTCATCCCGCCCTTTTCCTTTTCCTCTCAGGCTCCTGACCAGACGGACCAGACGTTTCTGTCGGGGATCCCCGGACAGACGCTAACGGATAAACTCTACAACATCTGGATCCGACTACAGACCCACGTTAACATTGTCTTTGACAGTGACATGGACAAAATGATGACGGAGAAATACCCTGGAATCAGACAGGTATCATAGACACAGATACTGTTGAGAAAACGCCACCGTTCAGTGCAACATGGCCTATTTTGTCCACGTTATTGATTACTGATTACTATGTTTTTCCAGCTGCCTCTTACCCATTGCATCAACAAATCACCGCAGTAATCTAGTATAATAGGACTACAACATAGAATATAGCAACTCATAACTAGGCATGGACCGGTTCTGGTTTTAAGGTATACTGAGGTTTGAAAAAGTCACGGTTTCAAAACCACTAAATTGTTCTGCCATAGCGTTCCGAAGGTATCAGCTGTTTTTTATGAGTCTTCAAGGACAGAAAATGCAGTTTAGAAATCCGTCTCCCTGCCAGTGTGCAGTGTGTTTCAAAATAAAATACATTGTGTTCAATGGAAAAAAAAGTTGTTGTTTTTTACTCCGACATTTCAAAAGTAACACATTTGCAGCTGTCATTGCAATACCGTGAAACCGTGATATTTTTGCCGAAGGTTATCATACCGTCAGAATCTCATACCGGCCCATGCCCACTCATAATGTAGTGTAACAGTCTGTTACATGTTCAGCATTAGCAATGTAATAAGCCTTCCTTTTTCTTTTTTGTTGGCTGATAAAGACGTTGCAGTCGCCTAATTGTCTCCTTCCCCCTGCCAGATCTTGGAGAAGAAGGACGGATTGTTCCGGAAACATATGATGGGAAAGCGAGTGGACTACGCTGCAAGATCGGTCATCTGTCCAGACATGTACATAGGGACCAACGAGATCGGAATACCTATGGTACATCTGACTGTGTTTCTGATTAATGGTTCCTTTTTAAAGAGAGAGTACCACTCATCCTTGAGGAAGGGGAAATATAAATGATGTCAACATTGATCACCTGAGCTCCAAGTTTGATCCAGAATGAAACAAACTCTCTGTCTCTTCCATGCTCGTGCAGGTGTTTGCCACCAAGCTGACCTACCCCCAGCCTGTCACTCCATGGAATGTGAAGGAGCTTCGTCAGGCCGTTCTCAACGGGCCCAACGTCCACCCCGGTGCGTCCATGGTGATAAACGAGGACGGCAGGAGAACCATCCTGTCCCCTACCAGCCTTGCACAGAGAGAGGCTGTTGCCAAGCAACTGCTGACGCCCTGTCCTGGTCCACATAAGATGCCGATGAAGATCGTAAGTCAGACACCCTGATTGTAATTGTTGTATTTCAGAGACATACTGCCTTATATGTACCTCATTCAGTCAGTCAGTCAGTCAGCCAGCCAGTGGCGTTGCCCTTCACTCTTCTGCCTTTTTGTCTGTCCAGGTGAATCGTCACATAAAGAACGGAGATGTTATGTTACTGAACAGACAGCCAACTTTGCACAGACCCTCCATACAAGCCCACTGTGCACGCATCTTACCAGGAGAGAAGGTACGATCTAATCGGTCCAGGCTCATTTGTTTAATTGGGATTTATTGTGTGTTTGAAATGAATGATATATAACCAATTGTACTTGATTGTTGTTTGACGCTACAGGTACTAAGGCTCCACTATGCCAACTGCAAGGCGTACAATGCCGACTTTGATGGAGACGAAATGAACGCACACTTCCCTCAAAGCGAGCTGGCCAGAGCAGAGGCCTACACGTTAGTCAGCACTGACCAGCAGTACCTCGTCCCCAAGGTGGGTATGCGCACACAAACACTGTAGATACAAGGTTTTGATAAAGTATACCACAGCTTCCCACAGCCCTAACACCTCAGCGGCAAACACCCGATTGTGTTTCTAAACAGTTACACAGTTTCTATCTGTGCTTTACCTCATCATTTCATCAGACTTGTTATTGGGTGTTAAGATATAAGATTAGCTAACCAATGCCTATAGTCTATCTGTCTCATTCCATTAGGACTGAGGCCTGTTTCAGAAAGCGGGATTACACAGTTATCTGGATAACTGTGCTGAATGAAATGCGGAAACTTCCTAAAATCAGAATGTGGGCACTTCTGAGTGCAGCTAGCCAACTAACCTAAGCCATTTTAACATATGAACTCCAGACAATGTCCGACGAATCGGGTCCTGACATTGTCCGAAGTTTCCCTTTCTCACGTCTAGCCCACTACGGGAGATTTTCCGTGTCGGGTGCCTTCTCGCTTACAGGAAATACTCGGTTTGGTTTAGGCGAGGGGTGGCGCCTGGTAGAGCGTGCAGGAGGCAGGACATGACCTGGATTGCACCGCGGCACAGAGCCGGTTCGTAATTGGGTTGTAAACAACGGAGTCTGTTGCCGTCTCTTGAATTTGTCTGAGGATTTGGGCATCGCCCATTACCGACAGCGAGTTCCCAAATCACATTGTCTCTCCAGTTAGACATCTTTGTTGCCGTCTTTGCGTAAATCGCCCTTCTTCTTAACCCTCGGATGTTTAGTTTCGTTTTCCGTCCAGCTGCGTTATAGAATCGTCGTCAACACGCCCACCCGCTCGCTGTGAACTCTCACACTTTGGGCTAAATCAGAGATTACACAGACTTTGTACTAGGGAGCTGGTACAGACCGTTTGATTGTCCGGGACAACTGATTTGAACATTTTATGTCTCACGTAGATTTCTCTGCTGGTTATTGTCTAGATAATTTCAGGTTGCAGTGCATGTGTGACAGGGGCTTAAGTAATACTGCTTTGTGGCACATAAGTTCACTTTTCAGTAACTTAGTAGCTAAAATGCAGCCTTGTCAAATTCAGTGCTTCCTCCTCAGTGGATGCCACTGGCCAAAATGGCTGCCACAGTGACGATGTAGTTCATGGGCCCCACGGTGCTCCAACATGGCCACTGGGGATAAATATGTACTGCACACAAACAGAAACATGTAGTGAAATGAACTGAAGCAGCGAAGAGTGCTAATGCTCTGCAGCTGGCGCAAATAATGTTGGAACGGTAAGCCTCTCTCAGGGGCCCACACATTCTTATGAACATGCACAGATCAGCACTCTGTTTTTTCTTGCTATCTTTAGGATGGCAAACCTTTAGCAGGTCTGATCCAGGACCACATGGTATCGGGTACGAGGATGACCATACGAGGCTGTTTCTTTACCAGAGTCCAGTACATTGAGCTGGTGTACAGAGGACTGACGGACAAACCAGGCAGAGTTAAACTGCTGCCACCGGCCATACTCAAACCCCAGCAACTATGGACAGGGAAGCAGGTAATTGAACTTGTAACATTTAGTCCATGTTTCAGTGGGTACTCTTTGGCTTTTGATGGTGCTCTATGACAGTGGCAGCCTAAAGGAACAATGAAAGCAATGATGAGTCAGTTTAGACCAAACGTTGAAGTCACACGTTCACTGTTTTTGTTGCAGGTGGTGTCTACGCTCCTGCTTAATGTAATCCCACAGAAGGCTGTGCCTCTCAACCTGGTCGGCAAATCGAAAATCCCCAGCAAAGCATGGATCCAAGTCCCACCGCGAGCTGCTCCAGGATACAGACCTGACAGCATGTGTGACTCACAGGTACACACACACACAGAATATTTTACTTTCCAATCCAAATCAACATGTGCCAACAATGATACAGGTTGATACAGTACCTGCATTCTTTTGCTTTTTTTTTTGGCGTACTGAAACCTTCCCTTGAAAAATAAAAAATGACGATGCGATGAATGATGCGATGCTAAAAACACATGGAGAAAAAATTAGGCGCCGCTTGTGTGCAGCAATTCAAATTTTGGAGAAAGTCCAAAAGGAGTCAATCTTTAACCTTCATTAACCCCTCTACTTCCCTTTTGTCTTTGTTTCCCAGGTGGTGATTCGCCAGGGCGAGCTGTTGGTGGGGGTTCTGGACAAAGCCCACTACGGCTCCTCAGCCTACGGTCTGGTCCACTGCTGCTATGAGCTGTACGGAGGGGGGACCAGTGGCAAACTGCTCAGCTGTCTGGCTCGACTCTTCACTGCTTACCTGCAGCTATACAGGGGCTTTACGCTAGGTAAGAAGAACCCAGATAAGCATGCCCTCCTGACACAGATGTATCACAGACCGCGTTATTGGTTTATGTCTGTCAGTTAGCAGAACAGCAGTATTCTTTTAAACCTTTTTGTGTTTGTGTCTAGGTGTGGAAGACATCCTGGTGAAATCAGGAGCCAACAGGCAAAGAAAAGAAATTATTCAAGAATCGCTGAAGATTGGCACCAAAGTGAGTTAAAGCACCAGCTTGTTCTGGCAAAAGTAGCTGTCTGAGTAGTGTTTTCATTATTGTGTGTTCATCCACCATGGTTTGAAGGCCCTGGATGTGTAGCGCACCCTTATAAATGGACTAAATTGTGTGTTATTCAAACCAGTGAATGAAGAGAAAACATGCAGTATAAGGCACTAATTCACTGTTAATAAGTATTAAGGAAAAAAATGCAGCCTTGTCAAATTCAGTGCTTCCTCCTCAGTGGATGCCACTGGCCAAAATGGCTGCCACAGTGACGATGTAGTTCATGGGCCCCACGGTGCTCCAACATGGCCACTGGGGATAAATATGTACTGCGCACAAACAGAAACATGTAGTGAAATGAACTGAAGCAGCAAAGAGTGCTGTTGCTCTGAAGAACTTTTAGCTACAGCCCTGTGCAGTGATTTCATCACAGATTTCTTTAAAATCTGAACTTAAACTGCATGTTCACTGACAACTAATGCAGTCCATTTGTTGCTTCTGGTTCTTCATCTCAGTGTTCCTAGGGGGTGGCACCATCCATAGACGGTGCAAGACTTTGCATTATTTTAATTCTACACATTATGGCTTTAAGTACAACCTTAAAGGTCCAGTGTTTAACGTTGTTTATTATCAAAATCTGTGTTGCCTGTTCTATTGATATATTTATTCATAATTCAAATTGAAAGTCCAAAGAGAAAACGAAGCAAGATCAAATAAAAAATATTATTATTTTACTGCGCTACTAGGACAAATCATGCCATAATTGAATTTAAAAAAGAAAAAGGAAACTGAAAAAGCAAAGTTGAAATGTAAAATAATTTGTCTTTTCAATTTTACATCACTTCAATTTAACATTTGGCTTTTCCACTGACAGATGTCAAAAATGGAGGCGTATCCCATGAACTGACACAAAAGGGGTGCAGCTCCCCCTGCTTATGGACAGCAGGGGGAGCTGACTGCTGGGAAACACAGTTGAGCATCTGGCTACAGCTTTGCTACCAGGCTGGCTTGGCCTCTTGTTTGACATTAGATGATAGAAACTGATGATGTAGGCTAAACACAAACGACATTTCATGCAACAACCGTGAAGTTTTCATGTAGTTACTGTAATTGGGCCCGTGTACTTTTTCGTTCATTTGATTTCCGATTTTGAAACGATATCCAAATTTGAAAAATGGGTCATTTTAAACCTCGTTAATATTGTTGACAATGTGTTCAAACGGAAAACAAGCCATATTTCAGGACATACACTTGTCCATGATTCTATTGAGAGACTTCCAGCTGACAGCGGGGTCTGTGAGCAATGCTGGCCGGCATCGGCGAAAATGTGCAATTGGCCATACATTTTTGTAAAACTGCCCATATTCAAACTCTACCCACTTAATTTCCCGCATTAAAAAGTCTCAGAAGTGAATTTAGTGGTGAAATAGCAGACAAAAATTGTAAGAAGTTTCCAGCTGCTGCTACTACGACAAACTCCCAATCTAGATTCTAGAATCAATGACCGTTTCCGTCTGCTATTTCACCACTAAATTCACTTCTGAGACTTTTTTTGTGAAAATTTCACTGTGTAGAGTTTGAATATGGGCAGTTCTACAAAAATTGATGGCCAATTAATTGCACATTTTCTCTTCGATGTTGTCGGACTCAAGAAGCTCCACTCTGACCGATCGCTTGCTCGCCGGGCCGGCCCGTGATGCTCACAGACCCCGCTGTCAGCTGGAAGTCTCTCAATAGAATCATGGACAAGTTTATTTCCTGAAATATGGCTCGTTTTCCATTTGAACACATTGTCATCAATATTAACGAGGTTTAAAATGGCCCATTTTTCTAATTTGGATATCGTTTCAAAATCGGAAATCAAATGAACAAAAAAGTACACGGGCCCAATTACAGTAACTACATGAAAACTTCACTGTTGTTGCATGAAATGTCGTTTGTGTTTAGCCTACATCATCAGTTTCTATCATCTAATGTCAAACAAGAGGCCAAGCCAGCCTGGTAGCAAAGCTGTAGCCAGATGCTCC
This sequence comes from Sander vitreus, assembly GCF_031162955.1. Lineage (NCBI taxonomy): Eukaryota > Metazoa > Chordata > Actinopteri > Perciformes > Percidae > Sander > Sander vitreus. The sequence goes on along the minus strand of NC_135864.1, from coordinate 29,866,396 downwards.
TCAAGCTAGTCTCTTAACTGTCTCTCTGCTGTTAGGTGCTGTCGTGGACAGTGGGTTTTTTTAGAGCTTTTTCATTGAAAACAGCGGCCTGCTGCGGCCGAAAACAACGTTATCAGAGTGGTGAGAGCAAACCAAAACAAAGTTGTTGGCCGGCCAGCTAAACAATGAGCTGAAACTGATCATTCTCTGTAGGTTTTTGCTAGTTTTCTTATCTTGTGGTGAACAAAAATATGTTTTCCGTCTTCCGTCTCTAAGGCTCTCCAAGCAGCCTTCAACCTGCCCGCCAATGTGGATCAAGCTGAGGCCCAGAGCCGCTGGCAGGATGCTCACCTCAACCCAGACCAGAGAGACTTCAGCACGGCCGACCACAAGTTCAAAGAAGTGGCCAACCAAGTGAACAATGACATTAACAAGGTAACCTGCCACTACTACTACTAGTAGCACCACCACTGCTACTACTACTGACATTGAGTACAGTGAACAATGACGGATGAACTACCTCTTACTCCCTTTCAAACACGTAATACCAGCACTGTTTTCACTGGAGGATCTTTACGGAAGCCAACAACGTTTTAAGGAAGTCAGGGACGTCATCTGTTAAATGAAGTTCCTTGGGGATAGTATCCCAGGGGTAGTACTTTGCAAAGGTTCATGAACAATAGGGCTACAGAGAGAGAAAGAGAGGAGTAGCTGTTGTTTGCTCAGATGTAAATTAGTTTTCAGTGCGTTTATAAAATGCCAATGTCATTTTAGTTCCTAGTATCGTGAGCTTAGTTCCTCCTTTTGCATACGTTAGGAACATTTTGGTAATAAATACTTGCAGTCAGTTGCTTCCACATACTTTAAAGGGTAACTGTTAATCATGAATTGTCCAGCTTGACCATCATGAAAGTGCTCGTTTTGCCACTGACAGACTCAGATTAATATTCTAAGTGTCTGACAACATTACGGAAAGGATCCCTTTACAGATAGACCTTTAAAACCTCTTTGAGACCTTTCTGTTTAACCAGAAACGGCTCTGAAGTCTCTAGCGCTAAACCCACCAGACTCCATTTAAAAAAAGCAATACTTTTAGCGTGTATAGAGCCAACATATTTTCACCTGTAAATCGGTAAACTATGTGTTTATTTCAACCAAAACTAGAGTTGTAATGGTTGGAAAAGTGGAAAGATGACCCAAAACGGCTTTTCATAGTTTTATTTTGTTTCTGTCGACTTTGAGTGAAGTGTATTTCACGATGCTAAAATTACTGTTTATTTACATGGAGTATGGAGGGTTTAGCGAATGCAATTTTGCGGATGTAAAAAAAAAAAAAAAGGATCTTACTCTTTAATAGAAAGCTCGACCTCCTTAGAAATCCTTTCCATAATGTTGTCAGACACATAGAATATTAATCTGAGCCTGTCAGTGACAAAACAAGCACTTTTGTGAACGGAAATACAAGCCATAATTTCCCTATTAACTCACATTGTAGCTTGTTTCGCCGCTGCCGACTGCAGCGATCTTGCTTAATACTGGACCAATGTCAGAGATTGTTGTTCCCATCAGTCACTTAGGGCTCTTTCACACCTCCCTCGTTATTTCGGATGAATCAAACTAGAGTTTGTTTGCCCCGCTGGTGCGGTTTGTTTGGACGGGTGAGAACGCAGCGATCGCACTCATGTGCGGCCCAAACAAGCGTACCGAGACCTGCTTGAAGAGGTGCTTTCAATCAAACTCTGGAGCGGTTGCCCTTGGCAACCAGATTGAGTCAATTGGCAACCGTTTCGTGGTCTCTGGTTGCCCCCTTTGGCAACCACCTGTTCAATATTTATGTATTTTTGTATATATAAAAACAAATCAAAACTTTATTTCACGAAAACAATGCAGCCTTGTCAAATTCAGTGCTTCCTCCTCAGTGGATGCCACTGGCCAAAATGGCTGCAACAGTGACGATGTAGTTCATGGGCCCCACGGTGCTCCAACATGGCCACTGGGGATAAATATGTACTACACACAAACAGAAACATGTAGTGAAATGAACTGAAGCAGCAAATTGTGCTGTTGCTCTGAAGAGTTAACATTTATTTCAAAAGAAGTCAATATTTTATTTGGTTGTCTCCATAAAGTTAAACACTACGTTCGTGCGCAACACAACATTTCAGCTGTTGTGCGCCCGCTTTCCATGCACGCGTTTGCCGTCAAAAGATACAGGCAATGCAATTTTTTTGTTCACATTAACGCCACATGTTAAAATGGTGCCCTGTATCTACCGCACGGAATAGCAACGCAGAATTCGGTGCCTCGTTACAGTGCCACTTCAATGTCTGCGCTGCTCTCTGATACTCCGAAACCAGCGTTAGAGGCAACAGAAACATCTACTACTACATTACACAGCAGGTAACGTTAGCTACGAGCTAACAGACACAAACTAGCACAACTGCTGTTGTTGGAAAAACAACAACACAGATGGGACAAAATGTTGGGTTTACTGGTAAACCTCGTGCATTCAAAGTTATTGTAAACTACCCTTTTCTCATCTGTTTTTTTTTTTCTTTTAACAGTAATTTACTGGTGAAAGAAGTAATTATTCTTAAAAGTCATTGCCATTACATTTTTTTTTAAAGATTATTATTTTTGGGGGATTTTTAGTCCTTTTTATTGACCTCTATGGGCGCCCACTCTACCAACTGAGCTATCCGGGCGCCCTTGTTATTACATTTTTAATAATCATTTAAATTCCCCCCTTTTTTTGTGCTGATCCAAAAACGTATCCGCTCCGTGACTTCAAACAGTGATCCGATCTGTGGGATTTGTGATCCGTTGCACTCCTATTTGAGAGGGATGGGAAATTTATATTGCAAGCCATTATCTTATTGTTTCATTATAAAAATGTGTGGTATCGTTACATAAGAAATGAATTGCTCCAAATATAGGCAGTTTAAAACATGGCAACCGTATTGTCACTTTCGGCAACCAAAAGCTGATGCCTGGTTGCCAAGCCGGCAACCACTTTAAAAAGTTTGCGTTGAGCCCTGTATACATACTCCGCAAGTCTGAGCTAATGTCTCCTGTAGTGAGGTGTGTGTAGCAAGCTGTGATGCAGCAAACTGTAGCAGCTTGCAGTGTTTCTATCACAGAAATAGACGGCGGTCAAGCTTGCCGTCCGTCACTTGCATAGCTCTGAAGACGCCCTTAGACACAAAAACATAGGGAAATAGGGTCCAGGTTGAAAAAAAAAAAAGGTAGTTGCCCTTTACCTTGAGGACGTATACTCCAGTAGGCCGCAGAGAAGAGCAGCAAGCATCAGAGCGGACCCTACACACCCTGGCCATATCCTTTTTGACACCCTACCCTCAGGCAGGCTTAGGCCGGCCACAGACTGGATGCGTCGCGTGAGCATGTCAGCTGCGCAGCGTGTCCGTTTTTATTTCGGCTCCCATGTTAACAGGTTAGAGCTTGCAAACTGCCTGCGTGATATTCAGGTCTCAGGCGCGGCGCCGAAAACGCGTGCCTGCTAGAAATAGAACCGACGCCTATTTTTCACGCAAGCGTGTTGGAAATGTTTCCAGGCAAAATAGAATAGGATAAGATGTTTATATGTCATTTTGACACGAATACATATTAATAAATGACGTGTTGATGTTTGAGAGTCTCTAGGTTTTGAAATGAATGCAGATCTAAAAAAAAAAAAATTCAAATATTGCACCTGTCAATACGAATGAAATATTCTGTAGCCTATTTTGCCGTCAATACTGCCGACGTCTTTGCTGTAATAAAGTCAGTCTATATTAATGTTTAACATGAAGTACACTACTGCTTGAGTGCACTAAATCAATGGGAACATACATGTGTACAGACAGGGCTAGCAGCAGCAGCGCCGCGTCAGACACGTTTCTGGTAGAAAAGATCCACGCAGCTGACACACAACAGAAACGCCACGCTCCCGCCACGCATCCAGTCGGTCGCCGGCCTTAGGGTCATGAGGGCGCGGACAAACCGCATGAGAAATAGCTTTTTTCACAGGGCCGTAAATGAGCTGCTGAAAGGCTAAGCTGGACTTGAACCATACTGTGTTGATAATGCACTGGTTTTCTTATTCTGGTTTTAATACTTTTTTTGTTTGTTTTTTTTACTCCATATTTATCTATTTATTGTTGCTGACACTGACACGTCCTGGTTCCCTGTGAGTTAAAGACGCTGACCATGTACTCAGAAGTCCGATATTTGAGTCTAGCAGGGGACGTTTGCTGCATGTGACTTCCCATTTCCTGTCAGCTTTCTACTGTACTCAATCCAATGAATGCTCAAAAATATGCATTTAAAAAAAAGGATTGCGTGTTGCCAGTCGTCACTGTTCTTGATGATGAAATGTTGTCGTGTGTTCACAGGTGTGCATGCCAGTCGGACTCCACACCTCTTTCCCAGACAACAACCTCCAACTGATGGTCCAATCAGGAGCCAAGGGATCTACTGTAAACACCATGCAGGTACCCCCCCCCCTCCACACACACACACACACACACACACACACTTCAATAAAGCCTCATGAACTTTAGCATTTTACCTACAAATACTGTGTGTGTGTGTCTTTCAGATTTCGTGTCTACTAGGTCAGATCGAGTTGGAGGGCCGTAGGCCTCCACTGATGCCTTCTGGGAAATCCTTGCCGTGCTTCCAGCCATATGATCCTGCACCTGGTGCCGGGGGCTTCGTTTCTGGAAGGTTCCTCACAGGCATCAAACCACAGGTACACGAGGAGAGCTGTGGTTGTGTTGCGTAGAGGACTCGTTTTTAAAAGTTGTTTTTACACCGTAGCTCCTGTCGTGGACACGCATGAAAGCACTCTCCAACTCTTATAAGTCTTTTTTACAAGTACTGCTGCTGTGATGTTTCTCTTGTTACTTTATGACACATTTCTTTCCTTGTCTGTGTGTAATCTCGCTGTGTTCAGGAGTTTTTCTTCCACTGTATGGCCGGCAGAGAGGGACTGGTCGACACAGCTGTGAAAACCTCTAGATCAGGATACCTGCAGAGGTAACGTAAACCTTACTGCTCATTAGTTCAGAAAGGGCTGAAGACTTCTGAAGACTTTAAAGTGTGGTCATGTTACATTCACATTTGGTGCGATTTAAGTCTCTCTCTCAGAAGCTCTTTGAAACAGAAACACCCTATCCACATTGGGATTTGTATTACATAGCGACTTTTAGTCATTTGTGGCAAATCTGCCATTTCTGTAATTTGCCAAGTAAAAATTATACAACGAATTCCCTACCATGATTTGCCAAACAGAGGTTGTGGAATAATATTGGTCCCGAATGTGCCAATCGGCATCTCTGTGATTTTGAGGTCCACTGTCAATACTAGTTCCGTGCAAATAGAAAACAAACTGTTGTGTGTCTGTGCAGACCCTGTTCCCAGGCAACAGGCAGGGGAAAAAAAGATGATTCAAGAAACACAAAAAATTGGCAAAGTGAGTTGAAGAACCAGCTTGTTCGGGCAAAAGTAGCTGTCTGAGTAGTGTTTTCATTATTGATGTAACATCTGCCATGGTTTGAAGGCCCTGGATGTGTAGTGCACCCTTATAAATGGACTACATTGTGTGTTATTTAAACCAATGAAGAGAAAACGTACAGTATAAGGCACCAATCTATTGTAAATAAGTATTTAGAAAGAAAATGCAGCCTTGTCAAATTCAGTGCTTCCTCCTCAGTGGATGCCACTGGCCAAAATGGCTGCCACAGTGACGATGTAGTTCATGGGCCCCACGGTGCTCCAACATGGCCACTGGGGATAAATATGTACTGCATACAAACACTAGGACTAGTATTACCTTGGTACCTCTAGTTATTTGTAATAATTGAGGAGGTCATCTGTGATTTTAATCCCGTACTAATTTGCCATGTCTGTAATTTGTCAAGTAGAAATGACACAGCAAATGACCTACCATGATTCGCCAAATGCAAAGGTTGTGTGATGATATTAGGCATCGTTGTGATTTTGAGGTCCTCTGGTAATCCTAGTTCCATGCAAAAAAAGAAAACTGCACACGCACATTTGAAAGGGAAATGTGTGGTTTTCCTTATCTGACATAAGCCACGAAACACTGGAACATTTCATTCACGGCTAATACAAACACTATTGTATGAGCCGTCTCGGTTATTGAAATTCCTGAGTTTGAATGACACAGCTATATCATGTGGAGACCACAGGAGAAGGAAAAAAAAAAACATGATTTATATTTGGTAGTGTGAAACTTACCTGAATCAGTGGAGCAAAGTTTTGTGATGCAAAACCAGCCCAGAATGAAGAAACTCCTCCTCGGATGCATTGCAATGCTAATGACGTGCCCGCAGCTCGCGTGGAAACAGACCTGGTGCGTATCTTTAGCGGAGCGCGCTGTAGCTACGAGGCTAGTATTAGCTGGCTACCATGGTAACTGACAATGAAAATAAACACCTTTATTTGAATTGCTGCTGTCAATCAGCAGCGCAGCGACATGACAAAGGAGCAGAACATGATTGGTCCTCATGTCTTAAATTTTACAGTGGTGCTCATAAGTTTATGAACCCATGCTAAAGTTGACTAAATAGAGGAATAAAACATATATATATATATATATATATATATATATATATATATATATATATATATATATATATATATATATATAAAATAGAAGCAATAAAGATAATGGAACTATGACTAGAAAAACTAGTCCAGCAAGTGTAGCAGGTCAGTATCACGTTTTGTTTTCCATCAAAATGTTTGATTATTTTTTATATATATATATATATATATATATATATATACACACAACAATAGTAGTTGTAGTAGTTCATGGCGCGGCAGGGCGTAGAAGGGGCACTGCAGGGTGTGTGTGTGTATGTATGTATGTATGTGTATATATATATATATATATATGTATATATATATATATATACACATACATATATGTATATGTATACACATACATATATATGTATATGTGTATGTATATATATGTATATATGTGTGTATATATATGTGTGTGTGTGTATGTATGTATATATACATACATACATACATACATACATACATACACACATACACACACACATACATACACACACACCCTGCAGTGCCCTTCTACGCCCTGCAGTGCCCTGCCGCGCCATGAACTACTGCAACTACTATTTCTAGTCATAGTTCCATTATCTTTATTGTTACTAAACTATTATTGCCACTGTTCATCACACCCCCAACCGGCACCGTCAGACACTGCCTACCAAGAGCCTGGGTCTGTCCGAGGGTTTTCCCTAAAAATAAGTTTTCCTCACCACTCGGTTTCTTCCTAAAAGTAAGTTTTTCCTCGCCACTGTCCCGCTAAATGCCTGCTCTTGGTGGAATTATTGGAATTGTTGGGTCTTTGTAAATTATAGTGTGTGGTCTAGACCTACTCTATCTGTAAAGTGTCTTGAGATAACTCTTGTTATGATTTGATACTATAAATAAAATTGAATAGAAAGAAAAAGTGACTATAGTAGATGAACCCAACATTTTATTTACTGTACCTGCCATACTGATCTGTTGGATGCACTGTCCTCTCCTTTTACTGACCTGTTTCCTCTATCCTCCTTCACATCCTCGCCTCTGCAGATGTGTCATAAAGCATCTGGAGGGTTTGGTAGTGCAGTATGATCTGACGGTGAGGGACAGCGATGGATCTGTGGTCCAGTTCTTGTACGGTGAAGATGGACTGGATATTCCCAAGACACAGTTCCTGCAGTCAAGACAGTTCCCCTTCATCGAGGACAACTACAAGGTAAAAACGGAGCAAGACGCACGTCAGCAGTAATTGAATGAATTGAAGTAAATAATGCTGATGGAAAACGTGGAGGAGCAGCTTGTCACGTAAATGAGAATAGCTAGCAGCCAGCATTTCCCTGACCGGAGTGAGAGAAAAGGTTTAATGTCGTGATCTTGGCAATAAAATATCTATGATGTGACGTCTCGAGTATTGGCCAATCAGCTTCAGGATGTCTACGCCGTCTCCATCGCCTTCTCATTCCCTCCAAATTTTCAACCTTTCACTCCAAGTTGAACTTTGAACCAATTTTCTCCCATGGCAATGAACATTACTTTTGAGGTCCGTCTTGTTTGCTGGCATTACAATGTAATATGCTGTTTAACTGACGCAACGTTAGGTAACTAGTCGGTAAAGTAACGGTAACCTTCCAAATAAAGTTGTCTCGTAATATGATAAAATCCGAGCGGCAGTCGCTGGTTGTATTTCGCCGGTGCAGAGCTTCGGGACGGCGGCTACCAGCGGCAGTTGTTAGCCATCAATAGGTGACTGCGAGATGGGTACAGGCACCGCAAGATTACGGTCCAAAGTCACACTAGGCAACCGCAAGATAGACTCACTGCGAAACATAGAGCTGATACAAAAACAATCCTGTGAATTGTTTGTCTAAAACTGGAAGACCAGATGGACAGCCACACCTTTTTAAAGCACAGGTTGCTTTGCCATTTTTAGACTAGACGTGTATGTAATATAATATCTGACATTTGTTCGCAATCTACCACATTACACTGTAAAATTTTAAAACATTTATTAACAACATAATGTAACAATAACATATCTTCAGTCAATTGGAAACTTGACAATTTGTCAAAGTAAAAAGGAAAAAAAACAGTTTAGCGGCCTGAGGGCAGACGCTCAGCACACGGAGTTTGGTGCCCCCAACGTCGTCTTCCAGGCAGCGCTGCCTGGAAGGCACTAGGATTAGTGATGGGACAACGAGTCGGTTTATGCGAGTCGGTTCAACCGGATGGTCGTAGGTTGGCCTACCGAGTTAATAGATTCACTCACCGGTTCGCGTACACATAAGGCGTCTGGGATCGGTTGATAACTCAAACTTGCCGAGAACCTAGACACCCGTTTGATTACATAGACTCATGCATTAGGCACGGTTACGGTCTCGTTCAGTAGCCTGGTGCGCGGTCTCCTCGTGATAGCCTACCTACCATGTAACAAACATTTAACTTAACATAACTACTAAGATAACATGACGTGCATTTGTATGTGATGTACTTCCCCTTCGATAATGTGTGAATTGCCATGAACACAATCATCTAAGATGCACCAGAATAAAGGCTTGGTTAATAACTCAAACTTGCCGAGAACCAAGACGCCGCTTGATTACATTGGACTCGAGCGGCCGGTTGCACGGTTACATTCGGTCTCTTTCAGTAGCCTGGTGCGCGGTCTAGGCCATTTTCTGATTGATTCTACCACCGTTCCAGTGGAGGCGCTAATGAGCTAGATTACTAAACACACGGTAGCAGTCTAGCAGAAGAATACCAGCTACACACAACGGCACGAATGCATGGATGTATTAAAAGAACGGGAGTAAGTCGGTTCATTGACGTATGGCACTTGATTCTCTCGGCTCAGTGACACGTGTCGGGTTAATTAACCGGCTCTTCGGTCGGTTCGTCAACACAAACTAGGATTAGGCAATGGTTATGGTTGAAGACGAAGGTCGCAGCACTGCCTTGAAGGCTTCGTTGGGGGCTTAAAACGCCATCGAGCCAGCACAGCAGCTGAGCAAAGAGGGCGACTCGGCGGACGGTAGTCCGTTAACTTGTTGCTCTCGCTAATATAACCAATATACGCTGCGGCTGCGCTGTTTAGGCTACAAAACGTGCATGCAGGCTGAAATTCAACCGTGCGTTTTTTTTTTTTGGGATAAAGCCATAGACGGTATATGGATAAAGCTATAAGCAGCTACAACCCTAGCTGCTAGGTTAATATGGCACACAAACATGGCAGAGCTTGCAAACTGTGGCTTTTTTGTCGACAACGACAAACGTCAACATAACTCACTGGAAATCCAAACTACTTCCACACTTTAACACACTTCAGTGAAAGAAGTTCTGTCGGTGGGTCTCCAGCATCTGCCGTTGTCATGCTATCTTTTGACTGGCTCTAGCTAAGTTAGAGGAGGTTGACTGACTTGCAGCACTTCAACACGTGTCTTTTTCCCCGCTTGACAAGCCGACCGGACGTGACATGGGGGCGTGGCATTATCGACGATTCCATTTTTTTATTCGATATTCAAGATTGTGACTTAATTTCGATTATACACCCTTATTCAATGCATATTATTAGGCTATAGTTTGCACATTATGCAATGGTTTGCACATGTTTTGTTTTTATATGTTATCACTTCTACTGTATTGCCTAAACCTTAATAAAGTACTAACAAAAAAAGTAAACCAGATAAAGCATGAACATTAATTTGGAGACAAGCTTTGCTTTTGGAAGATGGACAGCATTTTGAACAGCGATGTGTTGCAACATGTAGCACATGTACTGAACTGGGAAGGATACAGAGAAGATTAGCAACGGCCCCTGGTGCCGATGACAACGTTAAACGCCCTACTGTTATGTGCAATAAAACCTTTTATTTCCCCTTTGTGCAGTCCGATGTACCTGGGCTTTTGCATATTGAGTGTAAACCGCCATTACCCCTCCCGCTGCCAACGCTTGGTCACAAAACAACAGACATACATTTTTTTAGATTGCAAAAACAATGGAGCAGAAGGACGTGTTTGCGATCCAGAGTTTTCCTATCTAATTATCTCGGCCCCATTGCCTAAGCAAATGGCAATCAGTTAAGCTGAAATAGAGCCGCTCAGGTTCAGTCAATTATTTTCGTTCATTAAACATTAAAGCGTCTGAACACACCCACACAGTCCTGGAAAAGGTCCAGTCAGCCACATTAACTATAAACACCTGTGTGGGTGTTCAGGGCCTTTTTAAACATGAGACAATGGTGGTGTTTCCAGTGTTTGAATAAAATATGGATTACTACACATTTGGTAGAAAACTAACCTTGACAGTCATACAAATCAGCCATGTGTTATGTTTTCCAATTCCCGTTAGGTCATCAAGAGGTCCCAGTGCCTGGACGAGATTTTGGCACGTTTGGACCCTAAGACCGCCAGTAAACACTTTGCGTCCATCCAGCGCTGGAGAGCAAAGAGAGAGGTGGCATGTCCACGGAGAGGTAGATAACGTTTGGTTTGGCAGTAACATTATCTGACATCTTTGCTACTCAGACTGGATTTATAATCGTGTGTGTGTATGTATATATATATATTTTAAGTGCTCATATTATGCTTTTTGGCTTTGTCCCTTTCCTTTATTGTGTTATATATCTTTTTTTTGTGCATGTAATAGGTTTACAAAATGAAAAAGCCCAAAGTCCACCCCAAAGGGACTTACCATCTTCCAGAGAAAACACTGTTCACAAACTGCTCCAAACAGCTCTATTGTAGTCCAGCCTTTACTTCAGAGACAAACGTGGTCACTTTGTAACACACGTTATAATGCTCGCCTAGCTGCTTGTGTGGTACGCCCTCAAACTCTGCTTCTGACTGGCTAGTAGTCCTTACCTAGCTACTGCATGTGTGCGACTCCCAACAAAGATGGAACGGAAGTGAGGTGCCTCACTCTGTAGCTAAAACAGAGAGCTCAACACACAGGGTGAGAAGAGGAGCTGCAGCAATGTGCAGTACGACACAACAACGGTGTTTTTTGAAAATTAAACCATGTAAACCTGTTCTGATATAACCTCTAAATACAGTTATAAACCTGAAAATGAGCATAATATGAGCACTTTAAGTTGACTAAAATGTAATTGTTTTACCTTTGTCATCACCATTCCCACGTCACATTCTTTGCTGCTAAGCAAAGATGTCTATACATATAGACATAGCTAAGCAGACACAGCACAGTGCAATCTTTAATACGTCTTGAGTAGAGATGCACCGATTACAACTTTCTAGGCCGGTTCCGATTTCCCATTGAGTTTGACCAGCCGATACCGATTTTAGCCAATTCCGATTTCATATAAACGGTAAATTCATCAAAGTCAGTGTGCCCAATGCTATTTTCCGATAAACTGTGGCTGTGAGTGCGGTTTTCTTGTTCCAGTTGTTCTGCCTCAGAGGGGAGAGAGAGAGAGAGAGAGAGAGCAGCTGACCATTTGCCTGAGATCAGTAGAGCAGACGGCTCTGCAGAGCCGTGTATAATTACGACGTTATGACATTTCATAAACGGCTGATGGAGCGGCGGTGCGTGTGCACGTGCGATGCTGATGTTGCGCGATATTTATCATGTGGCGCCCGAGTGCATTTGACCGGCATAAAATCGGCATATGTCAGACTGACCTGCCGGTCACGTGAAAATCGGCCAATTCCAGTCACCGGCCGGTCAATCGGTGCATCTCTAGTCTTGAGGCGTAGACTTACTGTTTAAATATTACCTTGTTAGAGCAGCTGCTGCTTATTTTAATGCGCTTTAGAGTATACTGTACGTTTGGTAATTATTGTAATCAGAATCGGATAAAAATAAGGGCCTAAAATCCCACTTTGAGCTATTGAAGAGCAGTAGGAGATCATAAATGTGATCAGGAGAATCCAGGAAGTGGACAGAAAAAAATGTTTGCTTGCTGTATTACTGTATGTATGTTTCCTATGTGAATATTTGCATGTAATATGTATATGTGTTTAACATGTATCAGGAGCATTCTTGCTGTTTTCTCAAAAGAAGTTGGCCAAACTGAGACAGACTGAACAAAGCACAGAACCCGACGTCTACGGCAGAAATGCTGCTATACAGCAGGTATATTGAGACAAAATGTAAAAGCCCGGTCAGGTTTTCTTGGTGTTACTTTGTCCCTTCAGCCTTCGTACATACAGTCAGGGCCATAAATATTGGGACATCGACACAATTCTAATCTTTTTGGCTCTATACACCACCACAATGGAGTTGAAATGAAACGAACAAGATGTGCTTTAACTGCAGACTTTCAGCTTTAATTTGAGGGTATTTACATCCAAATCAGGTGAACGGTGTAGGAATTACAACAGTTTGTATATGTGCCTCCCACTTTTTAAGGGACCAAAAGTAATGGGACAGATTAACAATCATAAATCAAACTTTCACTTTTTAATACTTGGTTGCAAATCCTTTGCAATCAATTACAGCCTGAAGTCTGGAACGCATAGACATCACCAGACGCTGGGTTTCATCCCTGGTGATGCTCTGCCAGGCCTCTACTGCAACTGTCTTCAGTTCCTGCTTGTTCTTGGGGCATTTTCCCTTCAGTTTTGTCTTCAGCAAGTGAAATGCATGCTCAGTCGGATTCAGGTCAGGTGATTGACTTGGCCATTGCATAACATTCCACTTCTTTCCCTTAAAAAACTCTTTGGTTGCTTTCGCAGTATGCTTCGGGTCATTGTCCATCTGCACTGTGAAGCGCCGTCCAATGAGTTCTGAAGCATTTGGCTGAATATGAGCAGATAATATTGCCCGAAACACTTCAGAATTCATCCTGCTGCTTTTGTCAGCAGTCACATGATCAATAAATACAAGAGAACCAGTTCCATTGGCAGCCATACATGCCCACGCCATGACACTACCACCACCATACTTCATCGATGAGGTGGTATGCTTTGAACCATGAGCAGTTCCTTTCCTTCTCCATACTCTTCTCTTCCCATCACTCTGGTACAAGTTGATCTTTGTCTCATCTGTCCATAGGATGTTGTTCCAGAAATCTGAAGGCTTTTTTAGATGTTGTTTGGCAAACTCTAATCTGGCCTTCCTGTTTTTGAGGCTCACCAATGGTTTACATCTTGTAGTGAACCCTCTGTATTCACTCTGGTGAAGTCTTCTCTTGATTGTTGACTTTGACACACATACACCTACCTCCTGGAGAGTGTTCTTGATCTGGCCAACTGTTGTGAAGGGTGTTTTCTTCACCAGGGAAAGTATTCTTCGGTCATCCACCACAGTTGTTTTCCGTGGTCTTCTGGGTCTTTTGGTGTTGCTGAGCTCACCGGTGCGTTCTTTCTTTTTAAGAATGTTCCAAACAGTTGATTTGGCCACACCTAATGTTTTTGCTATCTCTCTGATGGGTTTGTTTAGATTTTCCAGCCTAATGATGGCTTGCTTCACTGATAGTGACAGCTCTTTGGATCTCATATTGAGAGTTGACAGCAACAGATTCCAAATGTAAATAGCACACTTGAAATGAACTCTGGACCTTTTATCTGCTCCTCGTAAATGGGATAATGAGGGAATAACACACACCTGGCCATGGAACAGCTGAGCAGCCAATTGTACCATTACTTTTGGTCCCTTAAAAAGTGGGAGGCACATATACAAACTGTTGTAATTCCTACACCGTTCACCTGATTTGGATGTAAATACCCTCAAATTAAAGCTGAAAGTCTGCAGTTAAAGCACATCTTGTTCGTTTCATTTCAACTCCATTGTGGTGGTGTATAGAGCCAAAAAGATTAGAATTGTGTCGATGTCCCAATATTTATGGACCTGACTGTACAGTATGACGTAGACCTCTGACCTAGTCTAACCAAGCTCGTCAATTGCTCCCTCCGCAGCTCGTACAGCAGTGGCGCTCACTGGATGATTCCGGCAAATCGAAATACAGCCGGAAGTCGTCCCGCTGCCCTGAGCCGTCTCTGGGCGTGTTCAGGCCCGACGTCTGCTTCGGCTCGGTATCGGAAAACTTTCACAGCATCACGGAGAAATACCTCGAGAACGAGGGCAGAATGAGTCAAGACAGCCTGGACACCGACAGGTACTGACTGAGGCTGAAAGGTATCTAGCCTTAGAGCTGTAGCAATTCCAAAATATACTGTACAAGTGATTGCGTTTCACAATATAATTGTCTCTTTCAGTCCAAAAAAATATGTCTTTTATGTATTGCCTTTTCAAACAAATGAATCCCAGGATACATCTTTTGGTTAGATCACTGTTATGTGACAAAGATAATGTAAAAACACAAATACACAGTCTATACAGTAAACCACAGCTTTATTGTCATAAAACATTGTATTGTATTTTGCTTAAATTAACATAAAATTGACAGTTACCAACAGTCGTACCCCTTAGGACCTTAGCTAATGCAAGCAATGAATTGCAGTTAAACAAAGAAATGGCGACTATGTAAAAAAAGATGTTGCGATTCAACAATAATGGAATAATTGTTACAGGCCTATCTATACTATACTATGTCATACATCTTTATAGACACATGCCTTTTGGTGTGGGGAGATCTGGGTTCGATTCCCACTGCAATGCATCAGCCAATGTATCCCTGAGCGAAACACTTGACCCCTAGTTGCTCCATAGCAATTGTATGTCGCTTTGGATAGAAGCGTCAGCTAAATGACATGTAATGTAAAAGCCAAGAAATGCTGAAGAACTGAAAACTAGTTCTACAACCACAAGCTGGTACATCTAGTTAGTTAGTGGTTAGTAGTTAGTAGCTCCCTACTTTAAATACATTTACTAAAACCTGTTCACAGTGACAGCACTGTACACGCGAAATGTAAAGGTAATGTTTGTGCTTACCGGTCTATTGAAACAACTTAGATGTGTAGGAAGGGTTCCTCGCCATAGCCCATCGTACACTGCTGGTGCACATTGTTGTGCACATTACAAAAATGATCATTGATTGAGAAATAGACCTTAAACCAAGTTCTTATTTTTGTTAGGTGAGATAAGCTCATGTCTCTCTCTCTCTCTCTCTCTCTCTCTCTCTCTCTCTCTCTCTCTCTCTCTCTCTCTCTCTCTCTCTCTCTCCAGCCTTCGGCAGCTGTTGCACTATAAGTGGCAGCGTTCACTGTGTGATCCGGGAGAAGCAGTGGGTCTGCTGGCGGCTCAGTCCATAGGCGAGCCCTCCACCCAGATGACCCTCAACACCTTCCACTTTGCTGGCAGAGGAGAGATGAACGTCACTTTGGGGATACCTCGGTAAGATAAGATAAAATAGACTTTATTAATCCCACACTGGGGAAATTCCTGTGCTACAGCAGCTCAAAAGAAAAAAATGTACACGTGACAGAATAACACAAATACACATTAAGTGGACATAGGTGAAATAATATACATTAAGTATAAGAAATGGGGAAAAAAAATAGAATTAGTTATAATAATAGTAATTAATCAAACATATTTACACAATAAACCTTCTATAAACAGACCGTATATAAACACAGATATACAGATGAGTAAGGTGCGGATGAATAGAAATGAAATATTGCACAGTTGGAGGTGACACAGAGTAATAAATAATAAAGCGTAGTGCAGAATATTGTCCAGTGATGGCTCATACTGCAGAAACGGCGAGCAGTGCAACATTATGATGTTGCATTAAAGAGTCTGACTGCTGCTGGAATGAAGGTCCTTCTTGCACTGAGGGTGCAGCAGTCTGCTGCTGAAGGAGCTGCTCAGGGAACTCGCAGTCTCATGTAGGGGGTGAGAGGTGTTGCCCATGATTGATGCCAGCCTGGCTAACATCCTCCTCTCCCCCCACCTCCTCTATGGTGTCCAGAGGGCGGACCAGTGCTGTGTCTCTATTATCTTATCCTGTCCTATTCATGGTAGCCTACTCGTGGAAATTGCGCCGTCATCACGTGCTGTAGTAGGGGGGCCCGCCTTGATAATCCTGCATAGGGGCCCGGTTTTGGCTCGTTACGCCACAGCATATAAGAGATGAGATGTGGCCTACGAAAAACACACAAGGGCAGTCCCTCAAGTCTTTATTTTTGAGATTGTTGCCGCCCAAAATGCCTGATTTTGCGGGAGCTTTTGTAAAGTTTCAATTTCTTTTTGCGGAAGACAGTGAAAGTTGCAAAAAAATTCTTTTGTGTATTTCTTTAAAAATAAAAAGGAAACTTGTTTTGGGGAGAATAATAATTATTACTATTGATTAATTACTCTGGGCTGAGATTTCCTAGGAACCTTACCAAAAAGACTCAGGATGCTGCAAATGTTGGTATAATATGAAAATGGCTGGTGGATTTAAGACAAAAAGTAATCATTTATTGAATGAATCAAATATGAACATATGTGTCAGTGGCTTGTTGATCTTGACATTGTTAGTTAATTTCCTAACCTGGGCTGGGACACACATTCATACGGTTTAATAAAGTACTTATTGGACTTTAACTTAGCATTGCACTTACAATAACGTAGCTGTCCATCGTGTCGTCTCATCTGCGTTTTTTTCCTTTTAGAGTGAAAAATCGTTACAGCGTACATTGATGTTAAAATGTTTACAGGTTGGCAGGACGGTCTGAAATGTTTTGCACGGTCTTTCGCTGTACGTTCTGTTGGTAAATGTGAGATGTTCGAGTCACACACGTCTTGTCTTCATAACAGAAACGGAAAAGGAAATGAATTTGACCCGTTCTCACTCCCGCTTGGTCAGTGGCTGCACGTGGACTGCTGGGATTGTCATTGAAAATGCGATTGGGGGCCCCGGCTGTCAATCAACGTCTTCCAGTGATGCGGGCCCCTGATTGGTCCGGGCCCGTAAGCAACCGCGTACCCTCCTTACCGATAGTTGCGCGTCTGAATCACTCAATTCTCATTGGCTACCTGCCAATGTGGCAGATCGATTGACAGTGTTACCCGCCAGTTGCAAAATGAACCCGCATTCGGCGGGTGGTCGGGTGTGAATTTCAGGCCCTGCACAGTGTCATAAAATGTTTTTAACGTCGCCTCTGCGCCCGACTCCTTCTTGACCTCTTATGTACATCTGAACACATTATCCAGGTCAGGACATACACAGCTCTTTGAACCAGCACAGAACAGCTGTAGACTGTCGGCTGTGTCTGGCTTTGCTTCCAGAGAATGGAGAAAAAAAAAGAGTGAGAAGTAGGGATGCTAATTTCTTTCTTCTGACCGATAGCCAACCCTCGTTAACCGAACATTTTTATGATTAACTATTTTATTGTGTTCCAAAACACAAAACATACAGCTCACAACATGAACACCCCCCCCTCTCCTAAATGCCTTTTCTACATCAACACCTCTTCTTCTTAGTTTTGTCCACTTACTCGTCCGTACTTGATTCATTCAAGCCTTCCACCATACTCTTTTTCCACGTCTCACTCTGTGTATATGTGTCTCTGTGTCTCGCAGACTGAGAGAAATCCTGATGGTGGCCAGCTCCAACATTAAAACTCCGATGATGAGCGTGCCAGTGCTGAACAACAGGAAAGCCTTGAAGAGGGCCAAGACGCTCCGTAAGAAACTGACCAGAGTCTGTCTGGCTGAGGTAAGGGTCAGATTCTCGTGGGTTTTCTTGCTCCTTTTTGTCTTCTTACTTTTCGTCTTCCGTTATCTGTTTTTGCTCCTTTTTCCTTTTAGTTTAGTTTGTTAATGCCTGTGTGCGGAACTGAAACTTTGAGAAGTGTTGGTGGAAGTTTGGGTAATTAAAAAAAAACTTACCACAACTGGGTGTGTGTGTGGTTTGGGTGTGTGGTTTGGGTGTGTGTGGGTACAGGTGCTGCAGAAGGTGGATGTGATTGAGACATTACGGATTGAAAAGCACCAAAAGCAACGGATGTTCAAAGTCTCCTTCCACTTCCTTTCTCCTGACCGTTACTGTGACGATAAGCTGCTATCACCCCAACAGATCCTCCACTACATGGAAACAAGGTGTGTGTGTGTGGGTGTGGGTGTGTCTGTCTGTCTGTCTGTCTCTGTCTCTCACTGTCTGTGTAAATGCGAGCTGTTGCTTCTCCTGGACCAGGAATAACCTGATATTAACCAGGGATAGACCGATTATCGGCTCGTTTTTTGGGCTGTTTGCAGATTATCTGTATCAGCATTTTATTTGCCTGATAACCAATAAAGTTAATGAATTAAAAAGTGCGCTACTTTGGCTCCGCTACAGCTCTGCGTCTGTCCCTCTGCTTCGGTTTCACTCTGAGTCTGACTTAATGTCCCGCCCACAACACTAACTGACTATCTTTTACTGTGTAATGTGTTAAAAAAATTCAAATTTATTAAATAATTGCTTGGCGCATTTAAACAAAAATTTGTGTTGGAGTTTGTAACATTCCCAAATCTTAATTTTGACTTAAAGATTTTCATTTTCACTGTAAATACATATCGGTTACAAAGATCGGTTATCGGGTTCATTAACTACTAATAATCGGCATCGGTTATCGGCCTTAGAAAAACAGTATCGGTTGATCCCTAATATTAACCTCTCATCTTCTCTGTTTGACTTTTTTTTCGGTCTTTTGTCCTCCCAGGTTTTTCCGTCTCCTCCTCGAAGCCATTAAGAAGCGCAGTGCCAAGCTGGCTTCCATTGCCGTGGAAACAAGGAAGGCCACCCCCAGAGATAAGGACCATGATGGCGAGGGTACAGCTGACACGGCAGGGGTCAGTTTTTATTTGGCTTGTCTTCATTTCAGGGTTCCTTGTAGGATTTTTTCCAGGATTAGTGTTATCAATCATTTTTGAATGTTTTTATCTGCACTTTTCTTTCCTTTGGTTGAATACCAAAACAGCCATGTGAAGTATCCTTGTCTTGTTGACATTCCTCAGTTAGACGACGTGGAGGGCGAAGAGGAGCAAGAGATTGTTGATGACCAGGGGAACGAAGGAGACGCTGATGCTTCAGATGCCAAGCGAAAAGACAAACAGGAAGAGGAGGTACGATGAGGGAGGAAATACCTCATATTAAATGCTAATATTATTTTAAGTCTGTGGCGTCTTGATGTTCCTGGAAATAGAAAGCTCGCAAACATATTACACAATATGTATTTTGAGACTTGTCTGAACATTTTCATCGGGTAAAGATGGTAACGAAAGCATTACAACGTGTAGCCGCTCCTCTTAAACAGAAACTCAGGCAAAGGTATAATGTTAAACATGGTCACCATCGTTGTCTAGCGTGTTAGCATGCTGACAGTTGCTAATTGGCACTAAACACAAAGCGCAGCAGAAGGCTGATGTCATTAGTTTTGCAGGTATTTGGCCATAAGTCAAAGTATCTGGAAAATGAACAAGTTGACGTGCTGATGGCAATGTATCACCAAAAGTATTACAATACATTTTCTGTAAACAATGAATGTCTTCACAAAACTTTGGGCCAGTCCATTTAGTAGATGTTGAGAGGAAAAGTCAGGGGATAACAAATTGGTAGGAATCATCCTCTGGGGATTAGACAGCCGCTGGCCATCCCAAGAGCCACGTGGCTAAAAATCCATGATTAAAAGACATTATAAACAAACAAACTAACAAAAAAAAAAAAAACACAACAAAGTACACATTATATGGTTAGTTTTAGATTGTAATACAGTATAAAGTGATCATAAGGTCATATTGTATAATCTAGTGAAAACATATAAACTAAATAATAATTTTTGTGTGTTATTTGGTTGTAATAATCAGAGAATCTGCTAGTTGGGTTAGCAAACGTGACCTGATTTCTTGAAATTAACATAATATTTAGACCACTAAGAAACATTGTGTGACTATCTGCCCAAATCCAACTACATCTTTATTTATTTATTTATTTATTTATTTATTTATTTATTTTATGTTTATTTCTATAGGGACAAGATTGTAGCATAGACCTATGCCGCACACCACAGCATTTATAGCCTAAGCTAATTTGCAATGCACCCCCCAGAGGGACCCTTTTTTAAATAAAATAACTCAACACTTACATAAAAGACAGCAGAGGACACAAACTCATCAATAGATAGATAGATACCTTAAAATGCAAAAACTCACAAGGAAATACAGACAAAACAATACAAAACACAGACTAATACAATAAATCACCATACAACAGGAGCACCAGATTATTCATGACGATGTGACTGCTCCCTCTTCAAAAACAGTTTCAGAAGAAGTTCAAAATGATCCCAGTCAGGATCAGTTTAAAGGCCCGGACACACAGAGCCGATAATCGGCCGTCAGACAGTCTGGCGAGGTCAGTGACTCGAGTCTGTTCGGTGTGTTCCGTGCCGTCGTCTGTCCGAGGGACCGTCGTCCTTTATTTTGGCCGACTTGACACGTATAATCGGCGGGGTGGGCACTGCCGGCAGTCGGACTCAAATGACCCATCTGATTGGTAGAGTGCTAACCCGGACGGGGAGCGAAATGAGCGTGACTAGACTCTCTCAAAATCTGACGAAAATCTTTTAAACTGACCTTTGTTGATCTGACATGAAGACAGATTCAGCAACAAGGTTACACATTGACTTAGATGTGAAACCATAGCGTGCATGAAAGTATTTACAGCTTGACATGGGAGGCAGTCTCCCAATGTCTAAATGTGTCTTAAGTTTGCTTTTGCAACCCTGCTCACCATTTTCACACGTTTTATGAAATGTCCTGCTATTGACTGTAAATGATATGACAGCTGGGTGGGTGGAAACAGACCCTGTCTGTTTCCACCCACCCAGCTGTCTAGAGATTTGCATGGGGTACATTCTATAAAATCATCTCTCAATGCAAATCAAACCAGCTATTAGGTTAACTGAAAAAAAACCATGCCAATCTCTAGGTAAGGTGAAGGGTATGTGGTGATGTGGGGCTATTTTAATTCCAAAGGCCAAGGGAACTTTATCAGGATGCATAGTATCCTGGATCCATGAAATAACTGGCCTTTAAAAATAAAAAATCTGCCTGCCTCTATGGGAATTTAACATAGGGGTGTACTTACTTATGCCCCCTGTATTTTAAGGCAGAACATTTATTTATTTACGATACATTGTTCATTCACAAAGAAAATTGGTGTCCTTAAAGGTTGGTTTTTTTCCTCATTTTTTTAATAAAGGCATTAAGATCAATTTCCAGAAGATTTTTGTATTCCTCTTTTTAGTCAACTTTAGCATGGGTTCATAAACTTATGAGTGCCACTGTATTTCTCCGAATGATTTGTATATGCGACCGGAAGATGTTTGCTAAATAAGTTTGTGGTGTCTTGTAATCCCATGTGGGATGGGCCAACATGTTTGGCATGACACAGAAATAAAATTAAACTAACTATAATCTAAAAATAAGTTTTATTTACTATCACATTTGAGAACCTGGAACCATCAAGTGTTTGGTATTTTTGCAGCGATTAATTGCTTTTCAAAATAGTTGCCGATTAACTTTCCTCAATTTGATCAATTGACTACTTGTTGCAACTCTACTTGAAATAAGGCATAAAAAGAAGCTCTCCTGTTCTCCACTCATTACCTGTATTAACTGCACCTGTTTGAACTTGTTACCTGTATAAAAGACACCTGTTCACACACTCAATCAAACAGACTTCAACCTCTCCACAATGGCCAAGACCAGAGAGCTGTGTAAGGACATCAGGGATAAAAGTTTAGACCTGCACAAGGCTGGGATGGGCTACAGGACAATAGGCAAGCAGCTTGGTGAGAAGGCAAGAACTGTTGGTGCAATTATTAGAAAATGGAAGAAGTTCAAGATGACGGTCAATCTCCCTCCCTCGAGCTCCATGCAAGATCTCACCTCGTGGGGCATCAGTGATCATGAGGAAGGTGAGGGATCAGCCCAGAACTACACGGCAGGACCTGGTCAATGACCTGAAGAGAGCTGGGACCACAGTCTCAAAGAAAACCATTTGTAACACACTACGCCGTCATGGATTAAAATCCTGCAGCGCATGCTAGGTCCCCCTGCTCAAGCCAGCGCATGTCCAGCCCCGTCAGAAGTTTGCCAATGACCATCTGGATGATCCAGAGGAGGAATGGGAGAAGGTCATGTGGTCTGATGAGACAAAAATATAGCTTTTTGGTCTAAACTCCACTCGCCGTGTTTGGAGGAAGGAGGATGAGTACAAGCCCAAGAACACCATCCCAACCATGAAGCATGGAGGTGGAAACATCATTCTTTGGGGATGCTTTTCTGCAAAGGTGACAGGACGACTGCACCGTATTGAGGGGAGGATGGATGGGGCCATGTATCGTGAGATCTTGGCCAACAACCTCCTTCCCTCAGTAAGAGCATTGAAGATGGGTCGTGGCTGGGTCTTCCAGCATGACAACGACCTGAAACACACAGCCAGGGCAACTAAGGAGTGGCTCCGTAAGAAGCATCTCAAGGTCCTGGAGTGGCTTAGCCAGTCTCCAGACCTGAACCCAATAGATAATCTTTGGAGGGAGCTGAAAGTCCGTATTGCCCAGCGACAGCCCCGAAACCTGAAGGATCTGGAGAAGGTCTGTATGGAGGAGTGGGCCAAAATCCCTGCTGCATTGCGTGCAAACCTCGTCAAGAACTACAGGAAACGTATGATCTCTGTAATTGCAAACAAAGGTTTCTGTACCAAATATTAAATTCTGCTTTTCTGATGTATCAAATACTTATGTCATGCAATAAAATGTTAATTAATTACTTAAAAATCATACAATGTGATTTTCTGGATTTTTGTTTTAGATTCCGTCACTCACAGTTGAAGAGTACCTCTGATAAAAATGACAGACTTCTACATGCTTTGTAAGTGGGAAAACCTGCAAAATCGCAGTGTATCAAATACTTGTTCTCCCCACTGTATCTGTTTTGGTCTTATAATACATCCATAGGTTTACCGCTCCAGCGGAGAGAATGGTTCGTTTAGACAGCAGCTACGTTTACAAGAGTTTGTCCAAAGTTCAAGATTCGTTGCAAACTAAGATAAATAGTTAGAATAAAAACTGACATCTTTCATTGTAGCTTGTTTGTAAAAAGTCGCTATAAGAGCAGGGCTGTGTTTGCACAGCGCGGTGGGCAAGAGTGGACAGCGCAGACCGAGCAGAATGAAATATGGGTTTCTACATGTTTATGCCTGTAGAACAGGTGGGTATTGATAAGTATTAACTTTTTAATCATGGAGGGTTTATTGTAGGCTACTTACAGTAACGAGTGTAGCGTTAGTTCATCTGCACCAGCGGCAGTAAATAATGTATAATCTATTGTTTCGTGTGTGTGTGTGTGTGTGTGTGTTCCATAATGCAACGCTTGTATCCCAATGAATTGTGTTGTGAATTGTGTCATTAGCTTCACTACTGTTAGCCACCTCCATTGAGCCACAGGGACTTACTGTAACGTTAGAGCACTCTAAAGGGTGTTTACTTTTCATTTGATCGTGTTTGCTTGCTTTGTGCCATCCTCTTGAACGACATTAAACACAACAGTTCCTGAGTGGTTTCATCTGCCCTGTTTAACGTTAGCTGGCTGGTGAGGGCTGCTTGAAGGCGCCGTCCTCACGCTGCTGCCGTAAAACTGGACACAGCAACGTTAAGTGCCGCTGCGGGTCCTCTTCCAGCATTGCTGGAGGACAACAGGCATCTTGCGTCGCAAGAGTGCTGTACAAAAATGGAATTATAGTTCGCCTCAAACTTTTTATTTGGGTATTTATTTAATTTGTGTCATTTCTTCCCCAAGCTCATAAAATGAATTTGGGTCGCACATAAATTGACGGGGTCGGTCGGAAACCGGAACCAAACAATTATTTTTGTTAGGCCCAACTAAAGCCATCTCATTCTCTCTGAATAGGTGTGTGGGATTATGGGTGTCATGCAATCCACTTTTTCAGACTTGTTTTGTGTCAACTCAACAAAGTCAACTGAAAAATACTGCACGTTGATGAACTTGCATGGAAAAATTCTAGTAAGATGAGAAACCTTGAAACGAGATTAATAATTGAATGCAAATGGTGCTCAACGAGATGATACATTTCGGATGGCAAAACATAAGATACCATCTTACTTGGATGAGTTCTTAAGTTTCCTCCTTTTCTGTTTTGCATTTCTCGTTCTGAGCTCTGTTTCATCTTTTATTTCATTTCCTCTTCACACAGGAAGCGATAGCTTCATGTTTCTGTGTCTTGATAAATAAGAGTGACTGGATACATACAGTACATATTACATACACATACAGAATGCCCATACTGCAGTTTCTGCCATCATAAAACCATACCTTCCTCTGCAGGTGGACTACGAGAGCGAGGACGAGGACAGAGGGGACGATGGTGAGGACAAAGACGATCAAGGGGAGGAAGAGGAGGAGAATGTGGAGGAGACCACGCCGGAGGAGTCCCAGCCAGAGTCTGCAGGAGTGAGAGCGGAGAGGAAGAAGAAACGAGCGAGAAGAGGCGGAGAGGAAGAGAGCTTGAATCAGATGAGGGTGAACGCTGTCCTGGAGTCCAACTCCGCCATAGAGAGATACTGCTACGATCTCGAGAACGAGCTGTGGTGTGAGGTGGGTTTGTACACAAGCAGAAGGGTGTGGTGTGAACTTCCTGTGTGTTTTAGATTTGTTTTTGTAGTTGCACCATTGGGTGCTTGCCAATAAATGTCAATATGCAAATCATAAATTATCTCAAAATAGTAACTTATGGAACCACTTCAAAATGCTGTTTTTTGTTTGTTTTGAATGTACTGCAGTATAAACTCCCACTACTAGCATTACTGTGCGGCATGTTACTGATCATCAAAGCACTAAACGTAGGAAGTTGTACGCTTCACAAGGCTTTAATACATCACAGCCCGAGTGTTCAAATCCATTTTGAGGTCAGGTTTCATCAAGGCAAGACAAGAAATGCTGCTTGCACTCTGATTGTGACCACAGAACTGCCAAAAGTGAGCTCATTGCGGCCTGTGCCTTGGAGGACACGTTAAAGGTTTCCTCCTCGAGTATGTCAGTTCCCATTCACTAACAGCACATTGGCTGAGAAGGAACCAACGGAGGGGTTGTGGGGCCATTGTGACCTAAAAGAACTATGCCATGTATATGCTCTGCGTTCTCGGACTAGACGTTTCATCTGCCCTTTGACTTGTATGCGATATTATTGTGTACGTTATTCATCCACCTGTTGTATCCCCCGTAGGTTGACCTGGTCTTACCGGTGAGCAAGGTGCACTTTGACCTGACTTCAGTCCTGTCCACGCTGGCCCAGAACGCCGTCATCATGGAGACCAAAGGCCTGACACGCTGCCTGCTGAGCGAAACCACAAAAAAGACGGGAGAGAAAGAGACGGTTCTCAACACCGAGGGCATCAACATGCATGAAATGTTCAGGCACAGTGACGTACGTACTTTTTTAGTTTTGGTTCACCCATCTCATTTTTAACACTAGTGCAGTGCCACCGGTTGCTTTGGCCTGTGGTGTTTTTGCTTGCAGCTCTTTTGCAGAACTGCTCAGACCTCATCAACTTCAGTTACTCTCTGCAGAGAGAGAGCGAGAGAGAGAGAGAACATACTCACACACATACAGAAAATACAAGAAATATACTAGAAATAATAAGATAACCAAAATACTATAACAACTACTAAAGAAATCTATACTTAGAGGAATAAAAAGAATGTACATGTATATACGAGTGTAAAATACAATTTACAACCTACATACATAAGATATATAACAAAAATAAAATACATAAAAAACGGTAAAACCCAGCGTTAGAATATTAAGAGGCTACGGCCGCTCTCTCTCTCTCTCTCTCTCTCTCTCTCTCTCTGATATTAAACAAAGATAAATGTTCTCCCCTAGTCTTAAAATGGTCATAAATTAATAAAAGAGCAGCCGACTTCCTTGTTTAGTGCTGCAATAAAATGCTTGGTTATGTTGTAACCTTGGTTCTCTGGACTATTTTTCCAGTCATATTTCTTAATTGTTCAATTGGTTCAATGGTTCGGTCTTGGGCAACTTTGATGGTGGAGTCATCTGCAAGGGTTTTTGCCCGGTCTTTCCGTTTGAAGGATATTCCAAAAACGGGTTTTCCAATCATCTTTTCAATGATCTCATTGCCAACCATCTCAAACTCATTTTTAGGGTTCACACACAGGCCTCTGTTTGGGCTAATTCAGAGTTGTTTATGATCAATGTTATACAACTCCAATTTAAGTTACTTTTGGGTGAAATAACTTTTACATTGAATGTCAACTCTGTGTTTTAGCAAAAAAAAAGGGTATGTGTCCAAAAACACGTACTGAGTAGGAGTTACATGACATAAGGCTAAGTTGTTTACATCTCTGGTTCACCCCAAACAAAGATAAAACCTTACAGTAATCTCACAAAATCATGTATTCCATAAGTATGTAATCATGTCAGTGCAATTTAGACAAGTCCAATGGATTTATAGACCCAGAAAACATGGGGTTGGACACCAAGATTACTTGGCTAGGTCAAATAATGAAGGAGTTAGGATATTTTAAGGGCTTCCTGCCCATCTTGGACGCCATCTTGAAAATTACACCTTTCTAGTGGTCAAACGTTGGTAAACTTTTAGTATGTTATTAAGGACACCTAATACTACAAAAACAGCTGAGAAACCTTTTGTTAGAATTTTTTTAGGTTTAGGTGTTTTTTTCATATATGCAGCCGCCTACTCCCCTTTCATGCTGTCCTCCAGATTGAAGATTTAAAAGTAATCTAAAAAACGATGATGACCAAGGTCCCTTCCAATACCCCTGCAATGTGATCGTGAGTCTGCACACAGCGTTTATTTTGAAAGTTGACAGGATGCTCTAGCTGTTCCACTTCCTGCCAGGGCCTGTGCAACTCCCTGCGGCTCTGTCAAAAATAGACCTAACGGGGCGGCCTCTAGCTCACCCAGTAAGAGCGTTCGCCCCATGTTGGCTGAGTCCTGCAGCAGCGCGGGTTCGAATCCGACCTGTTGCCCTTTGCTGTGTGTCATCCAAGGGCGTTAAGCGTCTGTCAACAACCCGTAGATCCTATGGCGCCATTTTGATGCTAACAAGCACTCACCCGACGTTAGTATTCCATTGACTGCCATTCATTTTGACGTCACTTTGACAGCGAATAACTTTACATCTGAAGCGTTTAAAGACTTTATTTGTCCATTGTTTATTTCTAAAGAAACATGACAATGTATAAAAGGCTCCATTACCTTGTACCTCATGTTATGCAGGCGTTTTTATAAAAATAGGCTAACGATTGTGTCATAACCAAGCAACTTACTGTCGCATAGTAGAGGAATTACCGTATAGTACAGGAGAAGCTCGCAGGCAGTATCGACTTACATTAGCTGTTTAAGTTTAATTACTAATGTTAACTAGCATTTTAGTTAGCAATAGTTAGCCTGTGCCTATGTTATCAGTATAATGAAGTTTGCCATTTTTATTTAAAAATGGTGCAAGTGCAACACAGCGAAACCAATAAGCATGACTAAGCATTTTCAGTTTTCTTTTCTGGCATTTTGCAGTACTGGCATCTGTGCTGATTTTACTTGGCACTAATTTCTCTGAAGCACTATAATGTACAGGGTTAAAAGATTAATTGATGGGATATGGGTTTGACTTATCAGTGTACCTTGTCCTTTGTCTGTTGTACAGAAATGTCTAGTAAATATGTCATATAATCTGATCAACATAGTCCAATTTAATAAAATATTGGGTTGTTATTTGCTTTTTGGACTGCAGATTACAATGCCAGTTGGACATCTCTAATTCATTTTGGCCTGTATGAAATAATATTTTCAGATATCTGACTCAGATGTGTGACTTTTCAGATCTGTTGGTCATAATGTGACAAACTCTTTGTAGTGGATTTGAGTCTTGCGAACAAAAATTATATTTGGTTTGGATTGCAACAGCGTTTACTGAAAAATGCAGTGACTTCATAATCAAAGAGTTTTTGGTCAGGGTTAGTTGCTCAAGAAGTGTTATTGTACCATTGTTTGGTGATAATCCCAACATGGAGACTATATTTTTTCCCCTCCAGATCTTGGACGTCAACAGACTGTACTCCAATGAGGTCCACGCCATGGCTAACACCTATGGGATTGAAGTGGCTCTGAAGGTGATAGAGAAGGAGATCAAAGATGTCTTTGCTGTCTATGGTACACACACACACACACACACACTCTCACTCTCACACTCTCTCTCTCTCTCTCTCTCTCTCTCTCTCTCTCTCTCTCTCTCTCTCTCTCTCTCTCTCTCTTCCACAGTAAATCCCCAGATCTCAGACCACCACATGACTGTCAGAACCACACACTTTTTGTCTGTTTGTATTTCTCTGTCCGTGTCTAGGCATCGAGGTGGACCCCAGACATCTGTCACTGGTAGCAGATTACATGTGTTTTGAAGGCATCTATAAGCCACTGAACCGGCATGCCATCCGCTCCAACTCCTCCCCTCTACAGCAGATGACCTTTGAGACCAGCTACAAATTCCTCAAACAGGCCACCATGCTGGGTGAGGAACGGATGATGACAATAATAATGCAGAGAGAGAGAAAAAAAGCCATTTCTACTAGAGGTGTTGAAATTAATCAAATAATCGATGCATCGAATCGTGAACATGGACGATGCTGCATCGATTATCGGCCAAGCCATAATCGATTATTTCTGTTTACAATTTAATGTATGCCTAACAACCTTTCTGTTTACATATTCTGTTATGTTTTGCACATTCAGGAAGTGCTATGTGCTCAGTGCTGTAGTTTCATATATCCAATTTATTTAGTATTAGAGCACTGCAGAATGTTTTGTTTCTGAAGCTTGAAAAGCTATGACTTAATATCCTATATGGCTTTAACAGAAAAAATGTATTTGATGCATCGAGATATCGAATCGCTGACATGATAATCAAATCGGGAGCTCATTGAAGATTCACACAAATTTCTACACATAAGTTGATTTTCTTATTTGTCGGAAGAGACGTAGTCTATATCCTTGACCTTCCACTTCCGGGATTGCGCCATTGCCGCTGGAAAATCTGCCGGATTTCACTCATTTAGGCTGGATATCATTGCCTTGGGCTTCCTTTGTGTTGGCATTTTAAACTCTGGTGGATTTCTGAGGACTATGGTTAACTGCTCCATAGATCTCTGCAGGGTAAATCCAGACAGCTAGCTAGACTATCTGTCCAATCTGAGTTTTCTGTTGCACGACTAAAACAACTTTTAAACGTACACACGTTCCACCAAAACAAGTTCCTTCTGAGCTGATTTGGCAGCGGCACCGCAGCTTTTGTACGGTGCTTAGCACCGCCCAAAACAATTGTGATTGGTTTAAAGAAATGCCATTAAACCAGAGCACGTTTTCCTCCCATCTCCGAATGCTGTGTGGACTAGTCAGACCCTCCTCTGGCGCGCTTTGGAGGAGGGTCTGGCAAAGTGAGACTAGAAGAGACGTGACACTACACGGCTCTACGTGTATAGAGCAGGGCTGGGCATCGCCACTGATTTCCTGAATCGATTTGATTCACAATGTCCCGATTCAATTTCCGATATCGATACGATTGGGATATTTCAGTTACAATACCAAATTTGCTCAAAACGTGAAACAAAACCTTAGAGAACTTATGCTGTAAATTGTACAAGGAACCATATAACCTGGTGCGTTATTAAAAATGTGAACGCTGCCGTTAAGAAATGACCCCAAAGTGGTTACACAGAGACAGAAAGAATTGTACAAGTGCTTTTCTTTTTCCCCCTCACTAACATTAAGCCTAATTTTGGAGCGTTATTTTGCATGCGATGGATTTCGTAGATCATTTAGTTTCATATGATACCAATATCTTTACTCTGGTTAAAAATGGAGCCTCTGAGATTTTATGAATCTTCAAATGTAGATCGGTTTCAATTTGAATTAAAGCTGCAAGCAGCGTTGGACGGCCCCTCATGCCTCTGCGCGCATTGGGGTTACTGGCGGACGCCGCTGCTTGCGAACGTGCATTTGAGCGGCACTCAGACACTGCAAATCGTCACCAATGAAAAGGGACGTCCCTGCTGAGTTCAATGATACCTCACACAATAGTGTACAAGAAACGGGTTATTAGTTATTAAAGGGGGCGTGGCTTAAACATATGGGGCGGGGCAAATCGTCACCAATGAAAAGGGAACTCTATGCTGAGTTCAATGATACCTCACACAAGACTCGACCGTAAATGGGTCACCAGTTATGAAAGGGGGCGTGGCTTAAACATAGGGGGCGGGCCAATCCATGACCAATGACAAACGAACTCTCTGCTGAGTTCAATGATACCTCACACAAGACTCTACATTAAACGGGTTATTAGTTATGAAAATGTGCGTGGCTAACTCATTGGGGGGGCGGGTCTAACCATCACCAATCAAAAAGTAACTGCTGAGTTCAATGACACCTCACACAAGACTCTACCTTAAACGGTTCAAAATCCATAAAAGGGGGCATGGCCTGAGTACATGAGCGTGGTTAAAGTATAGGGGCCTGCTCAGTATCACAACTTGACCACACATTCTCAGTTTCATGTAAATCGGATGATGTTTGTCATATAAGGCTGAATTCCTGTTGCCAGCGGGGGGCGCTATGACCAAAAGTCAATATTGGCCTGTATATGTCCTCAGGCCTGGACTCTCGTTGATTGTAGGAAATTTCAAGCCGATATGACAATGTACATTGTAGTTACAGCCACTTTCTCATTCGCTAAACACTCAAAATTGCCGCCACGCCCACACCGTTTGACGAAAAGTTTTTCTTTTAATAACTTTTCATCTTTAAGGTGTTGAGATGGTACAGACCAAATTTGAGTTCCATCGGATGAAATCTCTAGGAGGAGTTCGTTAAAGTATAGCACCTTGACTTTTAGGCCTACTTCCTGTTGCCACTAGGGGGAGCTATGACTTTGAGCCAATGGACAATGTACACTCAAGTTACACCCGCTTCCTGTTTTGATGGTGAAACGCACAAAATGGCCGCCCCGCCACGGCCATGCCCTATGACGAAAAGTTTTTCTTTTAACAACTTTTCATCTTTAACGTCTTAAGATGGTACAGACCGGATTTGAAGTTGATCGGATGAAATCTGAAAATGAAATGAAATGTTTGTTAAAGTATGACATGTGGAAATGGCCAAAATTGCACAAATTTCGAACTTTCAATTCAAAATGGCGGACTTCCTGTTGGGTTCAGGGTATGGCTCCAATGAGCTTTTTTGTACGTCTTGACATGATACATAGGTGTACCAAGTTTTGTTAGTCTACGTCAAAGGTACTGCAGGGGCTCAATTTTTTAAGTTTCGTAGGGGGCGCCAGCAAGCCATTTTTGTGCGCCTATTCACGAAAACCCTTAAAATACGTAAATTTTCACCAGGCTTGATGTGACCTTTGAGTTTTTGAGTATGTTAAGCCCCTCAAAAAGGCTCATTTGCCAGAAGAATAATAAATTCTTCAGTTTTAATAGGGCCTTCGCAGCTGTCGGCGCTCGGGCCCTAAAAATTGATTATTTTATTTCTTTTTTAACCCAGCCCTAATGTAGAGCTTGGAGAGAGTAGTTATTGATAGGGGTTAGTGAATAAAGCTTGATAGGAGTATGAGCAGATATTTTCTTGTGTCAGCGTCTCAGGGGATTTTCCGAGCAGCCGTTGTTAGCCGTTGCATGTTCTGCTTTTATTGCAGTGCGCTCTGCTTGGGGGGGAATTATTCCAGTTAAAACTTCTGCTCAGAAGATGACACGTGTTCTAGCTACTTTCTGCGGTATACACATGTCCATTTTGATTGTTATTAGTGCATGTGTACAACGCGCGCCAAGTCACTGCAGTGGAAAGGTGGCCAGAAATGGAGATCTACTCTATTTGAGATTAACTGGAGAAAAGTCAAGTTAAAAATAAAATGAAAGTGAAAAACATTTCATTTTAAAAGGATTTATACTACACTTTCTTTTAACCATTATGTTTTTTTAGTGAAGGTTAATGACAGCGCCTCAGGGAAGTTGGAGCCATTTTGGATTCTGGTCACAAGTCGTCTCCTTTAACCTTCCAACCACTGTCGCTCTGATCTTTGTGTTTTTGTTCACGGCTGTTTTTCTGCTTCCTTTTCTCAGGGTCACATGATCAGCTGGTATCTCCCTCAGCCTGCCTGGTGGTGGGAAAAGTGGTCAAAGGTGGAACGGGACTGTTTGAACTGAAACAACCGCTGCAGTAGCGCAGCAGATTCTGCAGTCAGCAGTCCAATTGGTTGGATGTGAAAGATAAGAAGATCCTGAATTAATTCATTTGAAAATGTAATCCAGCCATT
Organism: Sander vitreus; assembly: GCF_031162955.1. Taxonomy (NCBI): domain Eukaryota; kingdom Metazoa; phylum Chordata; class Actinopteri; order Perciformes; family Percidae; genus Sander; species Sander vitreus. Next base: position 29,833,569 of record NC_135864.1, on the reverse strand, counting down.
GTGAAATAACTAAAGCTCTCTATCGGAAATGAAAGAGATCACTGAGCAGTCACCGTATCATGCATATATCCACACATGATTCCATTACTCGAAGCATAAAATCTGGTAGACAAACAACCCTTTTCTCTTTGTATTTAATAATAAAATGCAAAAATTTGTATAAAAACAATGTGTCTTATTGTTTTTGTTTGACAGTGTTAAGACGTTATTCGGGTTTTATTTCCAAACTATACTTTTTTTTTATCGTTTTTGTCCCTTATTTAAACTTTCACTGGTAACGCACACTGGTATTATGATCAGCTCATGTGGCAGATGCTAGTGATATATGCTAGATTGGATACCCAGGATACCCAGGGCTTGGTTTACACCTATCACCATTTCTAACCACTGGGGGACCACAGGCATGCTGGGGGAACTCATATTAATGTTAAAAAAAACTCAGTGAAATTGTCATGCCATGGGACCTTTAACGTTAACATGCCGTTGTCATGTATTTATTATTTTGTTATTTTCATTCTTTAAAAGTCACTAGAATGCAGAAACAAAGTATCTGGAACTCAATTTTTTTAGGGGTAGGACACCCAGATCCCTATTCCCTTCCCCCGCCCCCCATACGCCAGGCAAACAGGCGAAAACGTAATGTAATATTTACCGAAGACGGTTCCATTCTATCCATAACCCCATAATAAGGGCATTATGCAACATGACCCCACACACATTGCAACAGAAACTCTTAACTGATCTAGTCTCGTAAAAGTTTCCTTTATAACATAAGAAGTCCTAAGAGATCCAAGTGCTGGGAAGTAATGAAAAATACTGAAATCAATGAATTAGGCCACAATTTCCCAACACCGTTATTTATGCAAATTAGCACATATTAATGCTGCATTCCAGACACAATTTTTAGCCCGTAAGTTAGGACTTCAAGTCACGACTCACAGCTTGGTAGCGTTCCAGGCAAAGTCACCACAAACTAGAGCTGGGCAATATATCAATATTATCGATATTGTGATATGAGAATAGATATCGTCTTAGATTTTGGATATCGTAATATGGCATAAGTGTTGTCTTTTCCTAGTTTTAAAAGCTGCATTACAGTAAAGTGATGTAATTTTCTGAACTTACCAGACTGTTGTAACTGTTCTTTTATTTGCCTTTACCCACTTAGTCATTATATCCACATTACTGGTGATTATTTATCTAAAATCTCATTGTGTAAATATTTTGTGAACACACCAATAGTCAACACTATAATATCGTTGCGGTATCGATATCGAGGTATTTGGTCAAAAATATCATGATATTTGATTTTCTCCATATCGCCCAGCCCTGCCACAAACCCTTCAAGCTAGCCTTAGCTAGCGGCTACCTAACGTCGACGTTAGCTAGCGCTAGCTGATACTAGTGATTTCTAGTCAGCGACGTATTTTGGTCTTCATTTAATAAACATAACCTGTAGTAGTACACAATCATACATGTATTGTTTTACAATGTGCGTAATTACTTTACGTTGCCTATTTATTTCTATTTCTCACTGTTAATCACCGGTGTCTGTACAGCATCAACAGGGGTCGCCATTGTTGTTTATGTGTGTGTGACGTCAAAAAACTGTAAGTGGGAGTACAACGATATGGTACGAGTTCACGGGTAGTAAGTTACGGGTTTGACTGCCGTTCCAGGGCACTTTCACGGGTAGAAGGTTGTGAAAACACGAGTTACGGGTTGCCTGGAACGCAGCATTATTAAGACAATGCTGCATTTGCATAATAAACAAAAGTTCGGAAAACTTACATGACACAAAAAAACGATTGTCTTAATGTAAATAATCCACTGGGGATGTTTCATGGTAATATATTGTTAGTTAACATATTTTCCAACATATTTTTCATCTGCAGTGTCTCCCCTTAACAAAGTGCAGGAATGGGAAATTGTGGCATCACCGATTTCAGAATCTTTCAATACTTTCCACCACTTGGATCTCTCTAGGACTTGTTATATGTTATAGAGGAGATTTTTGTATGAGTAATAAACATTTGTCAGCTTTTCTGTTGCCAGTTTTGGGAGATCCACCCCTTTTTTTCTAATATAATAATATGGTTGAGGGCTGTTGCTACGAAAAACCGGAAATGATGGGATATATTCCGCCCGCTGATTGGCTCGCTGGCTCGAAAGGAGGCTGCTAAGTGACGCTAGGATGAAGAGCTAACGGGATAAGTTGATTTATTCATTCTACCAAAAGGATTCGTCATGGCGAACCAGTGGGATCCATGGAAGGGTAAGTAAATACGTTAAAACATGATATAGAAGAAATTGTAGTTTAAAGGATATGCTTTCGTGCAAAACGGCGTGTGTTGTGCGTGGTTGACGTTCCGTTTGGTCAGCTGAAGAGAAACCCCCCCCCCCAAAAAAAAACAAAAAAAAACAGCAGAACGGGTAACGTTACAATAAAGTAACAATATCTAACTTAAGGTTAGCTAACTTTACTTGGGCTGCATTGTTGAAATTCATTGTCGTTGCTGCTACCAAAACGTTATCGTTTGTCCCGGTTTGGGGCAGTCTGGCATGGTTATTCGAGTCAACAGCCCCAGTCCCGATGCGTGACGTTCTTTCATATGAATAGGCCATATTATCAAAAAATGTAAACATGACAGAAGTGTAGTATTTTATTGCGTAGGTGCCAAGCAGCAGGTTAACCAGTACCCGGTATAGCGAAATGCACATTACGGGTGCATTCAGCTGAAGCAGAAAAAAAAAAACATAACGGTTACGTTAACGTTACCCCTCCTTGGCCCAGTCTCCATGCGTGATGTTCTTTCATATCCATAGGCCATACAAAAAAAACAACAATATAGTACAAACATGACAGAATTGCAGTGTTTTATTGCCAAGCAGGTTAATCTAACGTTATATTGCGCTTTATGAGTAAAGATAACATTATTCTGAAGTGCTTCGTCTGTCAAGTTAGTTAACAGTTAACGTTAGATGCTGTGTCACGAAGGGCCGACATTAAAGAAAGGGCTAAACATTCCGCAGCAACTGCTGTGTTTTAATAACTACTTTATTTAACAGGCTTATGTTATCTACGTTTTAATGTTTAAAAAGATGGAGGAGCGTGACCCACATAGTAGTGGTAGATATTTGGGTCATTGACGACATTTTTGAAAGTGTAAAAAATGGAGCTACAAACAATATTCCAAAATTAATTAATTATTTTAGATTTATTTTTTAATTTTTTTTGGTGAATTTTGTTTGTTTCTTGATTGTTTTTGTTTTGTTGTTCACGATGACATTATGTGCTTTATGCAATCGATTAACACTGCTTATTTTTTTATTTTTTTTTACAATACAGACAAAAATTGTCACCAAAAAGGTCATTCGGTTTAACTATATTTAAAATTATTAATATGCAGATAATTATTCATGGACAAACCTGATTTGACATTGATGTTGAGATATTATGTAGTGTGTAACATGGAAAGAATATGACATAACATTATCACTGATCTCATAATCAGTTCATTGGACTACTCTAAAACCTCCAACATATTCAAGTAAAACATTGCACAGGGAAATAAAAAAAAGGGGAAAGTTAGAAAAAAAAAGCCTAATCTGCTTTATATTTGTATTATTGTAGTTCCTTTGCAAAAAAAAAAAGTACTTCAAATATTATTATTATTATTATTATTATTATTAACAACATTGAAGCATTCATTGTTCTTGGCAAATGTTTAAATAGTTAAATGATGAGCTGCATATTCATGGCAGCCATTCAGTCTCTGGAGTATCTTAATATTGATGTAATATTAATTTTAAAAAAAGGATTAGCATTATGATTATTAGTAATAATTGTATCGATAATTGTGGATAAATCGATCACTAACGAGCTGCTTTTTCCTTATTTGATCAAGGCATCTGCAAAGGTAAAATTCCGTCAAAATGATGTGATAATATACTCTGCACATTTTCTATTAATACAATGTATTTATTTATTCCAGATATGCACAAATATGACCAACATACACAGGGGTGTAGCACAAAATTCTGGGCCCTGTAGAAAGGCATTCTCTGTGGGCCCCTCCCCACATCCACAGCTATTCATTCTAGCATCTTTTAGGCCCCTTCCTCACTTGAGGACCCTGGGTACTCAGTCAACCTTCCACCCCCAAGTCCAACACCCCTGAACATACATTACTGTCATTCACTACAACCACTGGGTCATTCGGTATAACCAAGATTTGGTATTACCGAATGACACTTTTGGTTATAAAATCAATAATGGGGTTAAAATCCCCTTTCTGGTGAGCAAATGAATGAACTTGGCTTTCAGTCTGGGGTTAATTTCCGACACCGCACACACTGTGTACAAAACTTAAACTTATTCCACCAACTCTGCTCCAGTCGCATCTACACGTCTGCTTCCTCTTTCTCTATCTCGCTTCTGCACACTTACCACACACACACACACACACACACACACACACCCACACGCACTGAGCTCTCTTAAAGGAACCGCAGCACCATTTCACAACAAATGCTGTATCGCGTTGATGTGACCGAGCGAGGTATCACCACTCTAATGCGTATGAGCAAATGAAAGGTGACGGTTGCAACAACAGTGACGGTTTCAAGGTAAAGTGACATGTTTAAGCTCAGAGCACAAGAGTTCAGCAGTCTTATGGCCTGTGAAAAATGTGACGAAAAAAAAACGCGTGACATCGCTTAGAGCACCTTTAACTGTTCACACAATACAGTAATGTGAGCTATTTAAATTAGTTGGATACATGGTTAAACGTAATTTGCTCTTACCAGTGTATCGCCGTGTGTATTTTGTCCATAGCAATCCCCACCAGTCGGTCCCAAAACGTCCCAGTTAGAGAGGAAATGCCGTAAACGTATTCTTTGTAAATCTTTATAATCATTTTCCGAAAGAAACCAGCAGGCCCGCCTTGTTGCACATTCCAAAGTTTCTTCAAAACCTACCATTTTTTAAGCGTGTAGCTTGCTAGCTCGAAGTTTGTTGTTGGTTCATGAAGCAAACGGAGACAACGGCAACACACAGAGAGGAAAATGTCAGGCTGTGTTCACTTTGTTCATTCTGTTCTGTCACTTTTTGTTTAAATTTAAAAATCAATTAAAAAAAAGTTGAAAAACAAATACAAAATAGTGGTGTAACGGACCATAGTTGGTCCGTGGTCCGTACAGATGAACACTCACGTTTTGGAAGGCATGTGAATCAGATCAGTTGCAAAGTTTAACCATGAAAATAGTGTGTGTGAAATGCATTTTTTTCTGTCGCTGTAACTTAAAGTACGCTGATACATCTTTATGAAGGGTTGCCGTGAAAAGATACAGGCAACGAAATTTTCACTTCACGTGAACGCCGCGTGTTAAAATCCGGTGCTTATATGGCACTGGTGCCTTAACGATCGGTATCTAACACGGATTTCGGTGCCTCATTTCGGTGCCACTTAAATGTCTGCGCTGCTCTCTGATCCCCCGAAACCGACGTTACAGGCAACAACAGAAGCATCGCTGCATGTCACGCTAGTTAACGCTAACGTTACACTTGGCATTGGGTAATGTTAGCCTACCGTTAGGTAGCTAGTAGCTGGATTAAACACGGTTAAAATGCTGACAGCTAAACTGTAAATGGTGTAAAGTGTGTCTGTATTTCACTGTAGAGGATTCCAACACCGGGATGTACAACAATCTGCCACTAAAGGACACAAACTATATATAGCACTTGGTCACTGCTGTTGTTGAACTTGTGGTTCATTCAAAGTTATTGTAAAATACCCTTTTCTCATCTGTTTTTGTCGTTTAACCCCAATTTAATGGGGAAAGAAGTAATTATTGTTGCAAGTTAATGTTATTACATTTTTAATAAATCATTTAAATCCCCCCTTTTTTGTGCTGATCCAAAAATCGATCCGATCCGTGACTCAAAACCGTGACCCGACCCGAACCGTGAGCGTTATGATCCGTTACACACCTAGTATCAAATAAAGAAGTTATTCATTAAGGTACTGCTGTTGTGTAAGTAGGCTGTCCAATGAATGCATTGTTCAGTGATGTGACTAACAGACTGTTTGCGACTCTCCCTGTGTGTCCAGGACAAGATCCCTGAGAGCCAGGTGCTATCCGGCTTCATTACAGATACCAGAGGAGTTCCCAGACTTCTCTTGGAGGGAGAACATCATGAGGTTTCCTAAACGCTGGGCAACACACAGGTAATGTTCACATGACACGGCACAAAGACTCCTACTTTTCTCTTTGAACCATGCTGATTAGACACTGCCAACTTGCACTCCACTGTTCTTAAGGTCTTAAAGGAGAACACCGGTATCATTTATAGTCGCAGCCAGTTTGTTTTTGTCTATTTTATGAGTGCAGGTGGCTTTCCATTACTTTTACAAGTGGTTATAACATGCAACTCAACTGTATGCTACTTGCTTACTGTGTACTACTACGTTTACCTGACAGAGAAATGTTACTGGTTACGTTGCAGATTCAGATTTTACCCACAAAATATCACATTTAAAATATGATGCATTATCATTCATTAAACTACCCAGCATGATATTAGAGTTTAAAGCCGCACCTTGAACAGACGTTAAGTCATTTGAAGTACATAGTGCCGTTAATGCCTCTCTTTCACCTTTCACTTGAAGTAAACATTTAAATGCAGGACTTGTACTGTGCGGTATTAATAGTTTTAGCCTACTATTAACAAGTAATAGTTTTACAAAATCTTTTGAGTACTACTTCTACAACTGCCAAGTCATTACTTTACGTAAAACCTGACTATTTTTTAATTTAGCCTTTTTCCTTGGTCAAATACAGTATCCTATCAGATTATATTGAACATTTCTTGCCACAAACTAAAATGATTGCATTCAAAATGCAATCCATTTCCTAAACAGACAGGCCTTATTTTTGGGTGGAGCATATTTGTGAACAAAAAACTGCAATGCTTTTCTCTTTCACTTTCCAAAACATTGTGATATTCTTATCTTAACCCCGTTCACTTATTTCCTGTCATGTTGCTGTGCGGAAGAAATACGTAATTGTTACTGTGACACTTTTGTTAGGCCTAACCAACAGTGTCTTCTCCCAACCACGTTTACTCTCCACAGGAATAAAGGCTTTGGCGTTACTAATGGAGGCAGGACAGGGAAGTCTTGCCTTGCTCTAACAATCACCTTATTGTTAAAGACACCATTCACACAATCCTTGCTCAAGTCAAGGCTGTCTTTTTCAATGTAGCCAGTGACGTCACTAGGATTTAAAGACAGGGGGTGCTTAGCCCCCAGGGTATTTGTAACTTGCGTTTGCTAAATCTTTGCACTCACATCTTTTGTTACTGTATTAGAGCTACACTTATGTAAACAACCAGTCAAGAAACCGAGATGTTAACAAGTAAAAAGTGACAGCCATATCCTCAAAGTTACTGTAAATGTGTGATAAAGTAATAGCATACTATATCTAATTCCTCTCTCTATGAGATAAATTGTCCGAAGAATGCTATTTAATAACACTAATTACTGTAACTGCGTTGTGGATTGGTTCAATCAGAGTGTCATTTCGCTGTGTAGTTTGGCTTGCATACAGTGTAACCCAAGAACCAGAATTTTAAGGCCTACATTTAGGCAACATGTACATATTTATTGAATTTATCACAGCCAATGAATGCTGTGCAGTGTTGAAAAGCATGAATATAGCTAGCATATATAATAAATATAATGAAATAATTTAGTTTAGGCTGTGCCTAGCAGTGGCGCAACTACCCAGTGTCAGAGGGGTATGCAGTGACAGTTTTTCCATATCAATAATATTAAGAACTGAATCTGTTGTTATCAAGTGGCTCCCCCTACACTTCCACCTAATGTTAGACCTACCTGTTGCCTTCCCCTGTCTTTTCTGATCCACCATCCTCACACCTGAATGAAATGAACTCACTGTTAAATATAGCAGCCTAAATTCAATTCTTAAATCAGCCTAGTGATGGTATCAGATAAGACAACTATTATGCAGTAAGGTTGTGCTGCTGTTGAAATTACATTCACATTTTGTAATTTGTATTTTAAATGTTTATATATTTTTTTCATATTTATTTATTTTTTTTCTTGTCATTTATTGTGCATGCTACTGTAGAAAAGGCCCCAAAGTTGTGTTGGTGTTGCTGTTGTTTAGTGCAGTTGACCATGTTGTGTTTTGTGTTTCTCGTTTATTCAGTGCTTGTAATAGGGTAGCCAAAGCGTGTGCTGGTTGGTATATAAGCAGTAAGATAGTTAGTCGGTCAGTTGGACTGTAGTTGTGAGCAGCATATTTCTTCAGAGTGTGCGTAAATGAGAAGAGTAAGTATATCTGCTGCATCACTCGTGATATGTATTTCTTTGTTAAACCAGCTTTTATTTCTGCTATTTGATGTGGATGAGAGTTTAAAGGCTAACCACACTCACACTCAAACGTACACAAAGGAACCAGGAAGAAATAAACGGAAAAAGAACATCTCTCAGCTCTTCATTTACTTATTTGTGAGATATTTGGCCTTAAGTGGTGTTCTGGCCGACACACCTGCGTGAACTTAGTGATAACCCTATAACTAGCACCTAGACTGAGCATCTACCCCTTATCAGCAGGTCATTAAAAACAACTTTCAATTTCACTTCCTTCGTGTGTGTGTGTGTGTGTGTGTGTGTGTGTGTGTGTGTGGTGTGTGTGGTGTGTGTGGTGTGTGTGTGGTGTGTGCGTGCGTGCGTGCGTGCGTGCGTGCGTGCATGCGTGCAGCGAGTTCAGACCAAAGAGTAGCGACGAGATGAGTCCTCAAGTTACTTGCAACGCACCGGTGATGAGATGCTTGATACAGTTGCATTCTTTGTTCTTTCATCTGCTTTGTTTTAATGCCGCATTATGGTGTCTTTATGCACCTATTTAATACCTTTTTTCTAAATCAATTTCGGCTGGAAATATCTTTATGTAAAGGGAAACATAGATTACAACCCAAATATAAAAACATAATGGAATATATTGCAGTAAGGCTCTCAGGCATTCTGTATTGCTTTATCTATTTATTCTCCTGTAGATCGACTTTTCTAATTATATCGGAGTCAGCACACATGTAGCCTAAAGGCATCATTTACTCTTCCCTTCTCTTTTGCGTCTTTTGTTGAGGAAGTAACCTCCTTAAATGTGCACATGACAGTTAATCACCTCAATGATACATGAATTCATTTGAATGAATTGATAAACCCCTGGACTGTCATATTTCAGATGTGTTTGAGCAAGATTTCTGCTCACGTTCAAAACGTTGTGCACATTCAAAATAGAACTCATCCCATCTGTGTTCTCTGAGATTTTGAGGAGTCGTGATATTTTGAGAAAAATAAAGTGATAATAGGCTATTACAAGAATAAAGTCACTATATTTCAGAAAATAATCCGCCTGCACCGTAGTCTGCTGTGCATTACGTGATTGCTCTGCTGATACGGTAGATCTCAGACCTTTCTGACAAACACAGAGCCCCATTTGAGACTCTGGTCTCTGGATGAGCCAACGTTTAGGGAAGTGGCTGTACGCTGCTGCTGCTCTACTCTGCAGGTCTGCCACAACTCTCAGTTCTTTTAAAGGCAGCTACACACCGGGCCGATAATCGGCCATTGGACAGTCTGGTGAGGTCAGTGACTCGAGTCTGTTCGGTGTGTTCCATGCCGTCGTCATTCGGAAGAGCTATCGTTCTCTGAGGTTTCTCTGAGCTTCTCCCGCAAATAAATCGTTTTTGGTGAGAAAAAAACAAAAACACATCCGTTTGGTTCTGATGGGGGTTTGAGTTGTATGCAGTGTAAAACCTTAAAAAGGCATGAAACAAATCCTGAACCATTGTAATCAATTTCAGCATTTACATCTTGTTAAGTAACCTAAATGGTCAATATAATCACGGTGCAAATGATTACATTATTATATTTTGTCTAAGGAAGGAAGGAAGGACAACTCTCCTCTGCATTTATATTTGTCTTTCAGTCCAACAGTCAACACACAACCTACCATCTGAGCGCGCACATCCACACCAACCTATACACAATAATACAATTTATAAATGTTAGTGTTTTGTGCAAATGAGTCACATAAATAATAGTCCTGATGTTATTATAGCGTGCAAAGCAGGACACAACTTTTATAGTCAGAGTATAGCCTAGTTTGGCTTTCATTTCTGATGAATTATGTGGGCTTACATACATTAGTGTGATTAATACTGTAAGTGCATGTGAGTAAACGTTGGCGTGCAAACGAGTTGCAGTCAATGTCTTAATGCGCCATACGGCCAATATTGTGCAAATGCGTCACTTTGGCTGCGGAAACAACGATTAATAGGCTATTGTGGGTTGTGGGCTATTGTTCCAGTGTTAACAGTATGACAACTTTGACCATTCCTTTTGTTTTTATTGTCTCTCTTGCATGACATATAGCTACGCTTTCGTGATTATTGGATCCTCAAGCACTGAATTGTAACCGGATTATGCTGTGGCGGTTCTACATTGAATGGCGCCCTGGGCGAGACCCCCTTCGAGTGCCCCCCCTCCAAAAAAAAATTAACTATTGCAATTACAACAGGACACAATCTCCACCTCCAACATTGCCAAAAGACAATGAACACAATTCTGCACAAACTATGACAGTATAGGTTATGAGAACTTAAAATAAATATACAGTATATACATAAATGTGCCAAAAATATATACAATCATAAAAAATGTAACAAGAGCAGAGAGCAACAATAATATAAAATATTAGGAATAATATACAAATAAAATATAGAAATATTCTAAATAGCACAAATCCTTCATCACACAAATGTGAAGACACACTAAAGAAAATCTAATTATTACACTATAGCACTAAGAACAGAAAACACAAACTAAAACTAAAACCTGACCTCTCTGGCCTTCCTTGACGCAAAATCATCAATGATGTCATCGACAGGGACGGACTGTCTGGGACCAAAAATCGGACCTGGCATTTTGGCCCAGACCGGCCCACCGCATAAGATCACAAATACCACCCGTCCTAGCATTCCCCTGAATATGTATAGCAACTCCTACTCCTTAAAACTACTAACGCCATGTAATGAGTAAGCAAGAATCAGTGAGAGTTGACACATTAAATACTTCAAAAAGTGTCACTTATTAATACAATAAAACGGTATACTCCTCATGAATCATAAAACAAGCTATATATATATATATATATATATATATATATATATATATATATATATATATATATATAATAAAAGCCCGTGTCTGGAATAAAATACTTTAAAAAATATCTCCTCCAAGACTGTAGGCTGCAGCCTGGAGCTTCCCGTGTCATGCCATCCCGCCTGGTGCTGTCCCCGAGCTTCTACTTTTCAAAATAAAAGCTCGCGTCTGGAATAAAATACTTTAAAATACTTTAAAAAATATCTCTCTTACTTTTCAAAGTAAAAGCTTCCCCGAGCTTCTACTTTTCTAAAAGCTTGCGTCGACTATCATGCTAATGAATGAAATACTTTAAAATATATTTGGTGTTTTTTTAACTAAACAGTAAGATAAATGCAGACTATCATACTAATGAATAAAATACTTGATATATTTGGTGTTTTTTTTAACTAAACAGTAAGGCAATCATCCATCCATCCATCTTCATCCGCTTATCCGGGGTCGGGTCGCGGGGGTAGCAGCTCCAGCAGGGGACCGACTGGGGGATCCCGAGGCGTTCCCAGGCCAGGTTAGAGATATAATCCCTCCACCTAGTCCTGGTTCTCCCCCGAGGCCTCCTACCAGCTGGACGTGCCTGGAACACCTCCCTAGGGAGGTGCCCAGGGGGCATCCTTACCAGATGCCCGAACCACCTCAACTGGCTCCTTTCGACGCAAAGGAGCAGCGGCTCTACTCCGAGCTCCTCACGGATAACTGAGCTTCTCACCCTATCTCTAAGGGAGACGCCAGCTACCCTCCTGAGGAAACCCATTTCGGCCGCTTGTACCCTGGATCTTGTTCTTTCGGTCATGACCCAGCCTTCATGACCATAGGTGAGGGTAGGAACAAAAACTGACCGGTAGATTGAGAGCTTTGCCTTCTGGCTCAGCTCTCTTTTCGTCTAACGGTGCGATAAATTGAATGTAATACCGCACCTGCTGTGCCGATTCTCCGACCAATCTCCCGCTCCATTGTCCCCTCACTTTCGCGAACAAGACCCCAAGGTACTTGAACTCCTTCACTTGGGGTAAGGACTCATTCCCTACCTGGAGAAGGCACTCCATCGGTTTCCTGCTGAGAACCATGGCCTCCGATTTAGAGGTGCTGATCCTCATCCCAGCCGCTTCACACTCGGCTGCGAACCGATCCAGTGAGTGCTGAAGGTCACAGGGCCGATGATGCCATCAGGACCACATCATCTGCAAAAAGCAGCGGCGAGATCCCCAGCCCACCGAACTGCAACCCCTCTCCACCCCGACTACGCCTCGATATCCTGTCCATAAATACTACAAACAGGATTGGTGACAAAGCGCAGCCCTGGCGGAGGCCAACTCTCACCTGAAAGCGAGTCCGACTTACTGCCGAGAACCCGGACACAGCTCTCGCTTTGGTCGTACAGAGGTGGATGGCCCTGAGAAGGGACCCCCTCACCCCGTACTCCCGCAGCACCTCCCACAGTATCTCCCGGGGCACCCGGTCATACGCCTTCTCCAGATCCACAAAACACATGTAGACTGGTTGGGCATACTCCCAGGCTCCCTCCAGGATCCTTGCGAGTAAAGATCTGGTCCGTTGTTCCACGACCAGGACGGAATCCGCATTGTTCCTCTTCAACCTGAGATTCGACTATCGACCGAACCCTCCTTTCCAGCACCTTGGAGTAGACTTTACCGGGAGGCTGAGAAGTGTGATACCCCTGTAATTGGCACACACCCTCTGGTCCCCCCTTTTTTAAAAGGGGAACCACCACCCCGGGTCTGCCACTCCTTAGGCACCGTCCCAGACTTCCACACAATGTTGAAGAGGCGTGTCAACCAAGACAACCCCTCCACACCCAGAGCTTTAAGCATTTCTGGACGGATCTCATCAATTCCTGGGGGCTTTGCCACTGTGGAGTTGTTTAACTACCTCAGCAACCTCCACCAGGGAAATTGATGCCAATCCCCCCCTCATCCTCCAGCTCTGCCTCTACCATAGAGGGCGTATTAGTCGGATTTAGGAGTTCCTCAAAGTGCTCCTTCCACCGCCCTATTACCTCCTCAGTTGAGGTCAACAGCGTCCCATCATTACTGTACACAGCTTGGATGGTTCCCCCGCTTCCCCCCCTCCTGAGGTGGCGGACGGTTTTCCAGAAGTACCTTGGTGCCGACCGAAAGTCCTTCTCCATGTCTTCTCCGAACTTCTCCCACACACGCTGCTTTGCCTCTTTCACGGCAGAGGCTGCAGCCCTTCGGGCCCTTCGGTACCTTGCAACTGCCTCCGGAGTCGTCTGGGATAACATATCCCGGAAAGACTCCTTCTTCAGTCGGACGGCTTCCCTGACCACCGGTGTCCACCACGGTGTTCGTGGGTTACCGCCCCTTGAGGCACCTAAGACCCTAAGACCACAGCTCCTCACCGCAGCTTCAGCAATGGAAACTTTGAACATTGTCCACTCGGGTTCAATGCCCCCAGCCTCCACAGGAATGCACGAAAAGCTCCGCCGGAGGTGTGAGTTGAAAGTCTGTCGGACAGGGGCCTCCTCCAGACGTTCCCAATTTACCCGCACTACCCGTTTGGGCTTACCAGGTCTGTCCAGAGTCTTCCTCCACCCCCTGACCCAACTCACCACCAGATGGTGATCGGTTGACAGCTCCGCCCCTCTCTTCACCCGAGTGTCTAAAACATACGGCCTCAGATCAGATGAAACGATTATAAAATCGATCATTGACCTTTGGCCTAGGGTGCTCTGGTACCAAGTACACTTATGAGCATCCCTATGTTCGAACATGGTGTTCGTTATAGACAATCCATGACTAGCACAGAAGTCCAACAACAAACAACCACTCTGGTTTAGATCAGGGAGGCCGTTCCTCCCAATCACGCCTCTCCATGTGTCTCCATCATTACCCACGTGCGCGTTGAAGTCCCCCAGCAGAACTATGGAGTCCCCACCTTGAGTGGAGCCCCATGCAGGACTCCACTCAAGGTCTCCAAGAAGGCTGAATACTCCGAACTCTTGTTCGCTGCATATGCACAAACAACAGTCAGAGTTTTCCCCCCCACAACCCGCAGGCGTAGGGAGGCGACCCTCTCGTCCACCGGGTTAAACTCCAACGTAGCGGCGCTCAGCCGGGGGCTTGTGAGTATCCCCACACCCGCCCGGCGCCTCACACCCTGGGCAACTCCGGAGAAGAAAAGAGTCCAACCCCTATACAGGAGTATGGTTCCAGAACCAAGACTGTGCGTAGAGGTAAGCCCCACCAGATCTAACCGGTAGCGCTCCACCTCCCGCACAAGTTCCGGCTCCTTCCCCCACAGAGAGGTGACATTCCACGTCCCCAGAGCCAGCCTCTGCTGCCCGGGTCTGGTCCGTCGAGGCCCCTGACCTTCACTGCCACCCATGTGGCAGCGCACCCGACCCCAGCGGTTCCTCCCACAATTGGTGGGCCCATGGGATGGAGAGATGTCCGCCACGTAGCTTTTTCGGGCTGTGCCCGGCCGGGCTCCGTGGCAAACCCGGCCACCAGACGCTCGCTGACGAGCCCTCCATCTGGGCCTGGCTCCAGACGGGGGCCCCGGGCTTCCTCCGGGCAGGGTCACTTCATCCCTTCCTCGATGTTTCATAGGATTTTTGAACCATTCTTTGTCTGGCCCCTCACCTGAGACCACTTTGCCTTGGGAGACCCTACCAGGAGCACAAAGCTCCAGACAACACAGCCCTCAGGTTCATAGGGACACACAAACCTCTCCACCACGATAAGGTGATGGTTCCCGGAGAAGGCAATCATACAAATGAATAAAATACTTAAAAAAAATTACCCACTCAAGGTCTCCAAGAAGTCGCTAAATTGGCAACACTGCTCTCTCCTAATGTGCAGCAGCACTGCGCACAGTGCGCAGGCAGGTAGAAGGGGGACAGGGTGTGCGGGTGCTGGTGTAGGTAGGAGAGACGCCGCTGAACAAGGATCTGCACACACAAGAATACAAAAATAAACATGTTACACTCTTTCCAATACTCCTTTTTATTTTTATAGTCTATATTGTTTTCACACTTCACTGGGACATTGCTGCAAATACAATTGCTTATCAGCAAGGCGAGAGGGCATGAGACGGGAGGCTCCAGGTTGCAGCCATAGAATGAATTTTTTTGTTTGCCTATAATCTGCATTTATTTTATAGACAGACATATATTTTATTCATCAGTATGATAGTCTGCATTTATCTTATAGACATATTTTTTTTAAGTATTTTATTCATTTGTATGATTGCCGTTACTGTTTAGTTAAAAAAACACCAAATATATCAAGTATTTTATTCATTAGCATGATAGTCTGCATTTATCTTACTGTTTAGTTTAAAATATATTTGGTGTTTTTTTTAAGTATTTCATTCATTAGCATGATAGTCGACGCAAGCTTTTACTTTGAAAAGTAGAAGCTCGGGGAAGCTTTTACTTTGAAAAGTAAGAGAGATATTTTTTAATACTTTAAAAAATCTCTCTTACTTAAAGTATTTTATTCCAGACGCAAGCTTTTATTTTGAAAAGTAGAAGCTTGGGGACGGCACCAGGCGGGATGGCATGACACGGGAAGCTCCAGGCTGCAAATCAGTATTTGTCCAGCGAGCACGCGAGGTATTTCTCTCCCGTAGCCGCCAAAACAGTCTTCTGTTCTGTGACTGAGGAGCAGCGGAGCAGCCTCTCCCCTCTCTCCTCATGTGCAGCAGCACTGTGCACAGTGTGCAGGCTGGTAGAAGGGGGACAGGGTGTGCGGGTGCTGGTGTAGGTAGGAGAAACAGCAGGACGCAGCGGGAGAAAGACGCAGCTGAGCTGGCCTGGACCTGGGCAAGCCAGCCTTCTTTGAGAATTCTTTATCGATCTTTTTCCCTCCCTTTGTAGAATTATTTTTCTTTTTACTTCAAAGATAGGCTACCTAAGTAATAATTATAAGGTCAAATAAATTCCTATATTGAATTTGTAATTATTTGGCTAAAGAGTTCTATTTCTTTCTATCTACCTTGCTGACGCAACCACTAAGCTTTATACAAATGATTGCGTAATGACGTCAACAAATATGCAAATGAGCGTATGAAGTCATCTCATTGGAAAAGAGTTGGCAACACTGCTGGGATTATGCAAATTTCCATCACTTGGGATTAAAAAAATAAAATAAAAAAGTGGCAGCACTAACACCCCTGGTATTATGGTTTCTGACTACTAAACGTCTCCATCAGCCACACATGTATTCTGTTAATAGAATAGACAAATGTCAATCTAAATAACTTTTCATTGTTGTTGAATTGAACACTCTTGTTGAGTCAATTCTGAACCAATCGGCTGTTAGATCAGTTGAGAGCAAGGCGTTTTCCATTATGCCCTGGGTCTTGCAGTGGGTGGAGAGAAAATGCTCCTGATGTCTTTTAAGTTGTTAAATCAGACATGAAGAAACAAATCACTGTAGGTGTCTGGACCTCGTTTTTTGTACAGAAACCTGGCGAAAAAAGAGCTTTCTTAGGGAAAAGTATTCGAGGAAATTGGAGTAACGCTACCTGGTAAGTTGTGAAATTCCGTCTGTTGTTGTGTTGATGGAGCAGGTACAATGTCAGCTTTTAAAAGTTGTTTGCTTGCCGTCTTGCGGACAGACCTGACAAAGTATAAATGCAGACTTTCAACAAATCGGCATCATGATGATGTTATTCCGGTAAGCTTTTTTTATTCGGTTAATGCAACAAAAAAAACTACATTCAGACGTAAGTAAACATATAAAGCGATGTTTATGGTATCCGCGGTGATCCCGGCGTGAGGTGCACGAGCCATAAAATGATGTCACCAAAGGCTGTCGCTGAGCTTTCAGTTCAGTCTGGAAAGACAAGAGCAGGTTCGCATGGAAATCTGTGTGTACAGACTGTCAAACAGCTTTAAATATGTGGTCAAAGAGAGAAGCTGAAAAACCAGTTCATGGAAAGAGTTTTCTTGTCAGTGTTACAGGTCATACAGTCATTTTGATTTGGAGCATGGGCGATTTTAGACCCTTTTTCATCTCAGCCCCTCTAAAAATTATATATAATTATTTTTTTTGTTAATCAATTTTTGTGCTTCAAGTTAGAGTTTGCGAACTTGTCCGTTAGTGGCATAGGACAAACATTTACATGTTCAAAGGGCTTGAAACAGGTTTAATATCCTGTGTGTCTGTCGCTGATGCTATGCACCTGTGACCCAGTCAAGGAAAGGGTTAACAGAACCGTAGTGTTGGCCAATCAGAGGTTGTTGTGCCAGACTCCCGCCTTTGGCTGAGTCTCTATCTGATCTGTCAGAGGGAGAGCAGGAGTCCGGTTGTGAAGTTTAACGTTGGTAGTCCCCCGGAGAAGAAGTTGGTAATTTGATGGCGCGGCTTAGAACCCAAATTGAAACGTAAGCAACTACAATTGCTGGATGTTACAACATTGTGTCAATTGGGTCATTATTACTGTGACTTATAAAACATTCTCATTGGGGGCTGAGCCACCCTAAAGGTCTGATCCTAGAATCGCCACTGATTTGGAGATAAATGACGTCTCTAAATGTGAACATGACAGTTAATCACCTCAATGATACATGAATTCATTTGAATGAATTGATAAACCCCTGGACTGTCATATTTCAGATGTGTTTGAGCAAGATTTCTGCTCACGTTCAAAACGTTGTGCACATTCAAAATAGAACTCATCCCATCTGTGTTCACTGAGATTTTGAGGAGTCGTGATATTTTGAGAAAAATAAAGTGATAATAGGCTATTACAAGAATAAAGTCACTATATTTCAGAAAAGAATCCGCCTGCACCGTAGTCTGCTGTGCATTACGTGATTGCTCTGCTGATACGGTAGATCTCAGACCTTTCTGACAAACACAGAGCCCCGTTTGAGACTCTGGTCTCTGGATGAGCCAACGTTTAGGGAAGTGGCTGTACGCTGCTCTACATCGGAGGTGGGAAACCGAAACTACGGCAGAAATACACGGAGCACGAACGCGACAAATCTGTCACAGCGTCTCCACAGCAGAGCGCGGCCATTATAAACCTAAAGCTGCACAGACCACGGAAGGCGCGCTGCTCATCTCTATTTTTACAGCGAGAGTGGACACTAAAGCGACGCACGGGTCCGCTTCAGAGCTCCGTGTGTTTGAGTCTGAACCATAGACTGGAAACGTCACGTCACAGGAACTTCAAACTAAATCATTAGTAATGCGCTCCTAAACTTTGCGTTGATGGCATGATATATTGTCTCTAGATGTGTATTATACATTTTTTTGTTAAAGACGGAAAAGAAAATCACAATACTCAATGCTATCGAACTGCAATATTTCCAGAAGAGCGATACATGAAAATTGCAATACAAATCGAATCGTCACCCATGTATCGTGAAAGAATCGTATCGGGACAAAAGCATATCATCCCAGCCCTTGTTTTTAGCTGTCATTTAAACACAATGTTTCATAATCTAACACAATAATCCCCTTCTCTATCTTGCTCTCCCTCTCTCTTTGTGTGTGTGTGTGTGTGTGTGTGTGTGTGTGTGTGTGTGTGTCTCCAGGTGTTGGTTGTTACTGGTTACTGTGTTTTTAGGTTTGCTGTGTTTTGTGATGATCCGTCTAGCACAGATTCAGACAGAGACAAGCAAACCTCTGGCTTGGCACGTCAACCATGCACATAAAAAGGTAAGAGTAAGTTTGACCCACCCACTCCGGATATATTTCACCGTGATCCCAATAAGAACGGAGAGCTGTCTTCATATATGGTATCTCGTTGTGCGTCCGTGGCGTTAACGTTAACGGGAACGCCTGTTAGCCGGTGCCATATCGTCCTCGCTGGCAATTTCTTGGCTTCCTTTACGTTTTCCCTGTTTTGCCAGGGCTTGGGCTTTTTCCGCCGTTTGTTGTAAATCGACGTCAGTCTACTGCATTCAGTTAGAGCGAGAACGCGACATGTCGTTTTTTTTCTTTATCGCATACGCTTACAGGTCATTTCTAAATGTAAAAATATGATTGTTCATCGTTTTTATAGAACAAAAGATATGAAAATCTCTGTTTTCACACAAATCAATTTGTGCAGAGGGAATTATTTCCACCGGAGACCATTAGAATTTTCGCTCCTTATCATTTTTTTTCGTCCTGTCAATGAGCGGACAACAGAAACTCTGATTTGGCTGATTGTGCTGTCGCTCCAGAGAGTTTGAAAGGAGGACTCAAATGCAGGAGACCAGTCAGACAGGTTGATGGGGGGAAGAGTGAGCTTTATCAATAAAATCTAAAAGAAAGAACAAGTCATACTAAAGACTGGAGTAAGTAAACACTAGGAACAAAAGCTGACAATCAGACCCTGAAACAAGAGAACACCAAGACTAAAGGACAACGCGGGACAGGTGACATGAGGCGTGACGAGGAGCAGGTGAAACGCATCAGGGTCAGCGTTGCAATGTTTGCGCATATTATGCCACACATGGCTTAATTCGGAATATCCAAACGTAATATGCTGTTTACATGACCTGTATCAAATTTGGAACGATAAGGTAATGTAAGTGTGCATGCAAACATACTCAATCATCCCTCTAAAAGTGTGTGGCGGTGTCTGTATCTGCAGAGACCCTGCCCTCTGCCTGTATTTTCTTAACGGGTTGTGTTTGGGACGTTTCCGGGCATCAACTTCTTTAAAAAAAAACAAAGCGACCAGGTGCCAGAACGGAAGCACTCATCCAAAAGGAAGCTACGAAAGTGGGAGACGGCGGCGACAAAAAATCAATACAAGAGACTAAAATGCAAATTGAACAAAGCTTGTTCTGAAGCGATAGCGAATCTGGGGTTGGCTTTCACCCGCTGGTGACAGATCCTTCTCATTCTGCCTTTGAAGATGAGAGTATTGTGAAACAGTTTCTGAACTATGGCACACTGTAATTATAATGACGCTGACATGGTGTATTCACGACCTGTTTCTCACTCGCAGCAGGTGCACGAGCACGTACGCAGAGTTTTGAAGAGTCAGTGTCGTCCCGGCAGCGCCAGGAATCACTTGTTAGCCCGACTTCCTGCTTCCAGTCACATGACCCAGCCCTTCCTGTGGAGGGACGTTCCGCTTGCTGATGACCTCTTCCTGCATCCACCGCCATTTGGCTTCAGAAGTCTTCGGGGCAATGTAGAGGACCTGCTGAAGCTGGTGAGCGCAACCTCTTTCTAGGGCTGGGTAGCGTCAATGATTTTCTGCATCGATTCCGATTCACAAGGTTGCTCCTTATGATCTCTTTCCATCTTGGAAAAGCCACTCCAATATTAACTTCGGTCTTGTTGCTTTGCCTGTCGCGTTGTCGTTTTAATTCTCCTTTTAACTTCCACGGCGACTCCGTTGCACGTCCTCGAGAATAGGCACAATCCAAATCTGCCGGCAGTAGCAAGTAATCTTCTCCCCCTCCCTCCCTGGCATTCGTCACAGTCAGTGGCACTGAGTGAAAAGCGCAAAAGGCGGAGGGTATGTCCCTCTTTGGCTAAAGTAGTTTAAAGATGGAGGCGCGACATGGCGGCCGTCATTCGAGCGAGTCGCTGGTATGTATTCTGAATGATTCTGAATGGCAGATTCTACGCGTACAAGAATACTTTGATTAGTTGGTGGAAGTAATTACACATGAATGAGCACTTATTTGTGAAAGAACAAAGTTTTTTTTTTTTTTTTTTGCTAAGAATCAACTCAAAAAATTACACAATGGAGCTTTAAAGATAATGTCTAATGTCTCGTAATAATATTGGATATCTATTTGTGGTTGTCATCAGTCATAATTCCCTTATATTTATATGATATAACATAAATAATTCAATGTTAGGAACTGCCAGGATTACATTTCACTGAAATTGTATGAGAGAGCGAGAGGGAAAGAGGGGGGGAGAGAGAGAGAGAGAGAGAGAGAGATTTTCTTTTGAGTCACACTCCGGAGGCTTCACGTGTCTTTGGCTCGGCACACCTGGCCCCCAGGGTTTTTAAACAAAATACTCCACATTATTGCGTGACCTGAAAAAAAATACAATATGGGAAGGGCTCGTTTTGAATGCAGTTCAACTAATAAAACCCTTGCCTGAACAGGGATTGAAAAAACACAACGAGCACCTGAAGGCAAAGTACCTGCTCTTACCTCAGCGCCTGGCATGTGACCAGAAGTGAAACCAGTTTAAACAGTTTGAACATTTTTGTGTATACTAGGGCTGTTGGAACGAAAACCGAAAGTCGAATCTAATTCGAATAGTAAAAAAAAAATCAATACTATTCGAACGCTGTAATAACTATTCCACTGTGATTTTTTTCTTTTCTTTTTATAAATAGGTTGGCTAACGTTAGCTAATCTCCCTCTTCTCATGTCACGTCTGATGAACAATAAGTTACGGGAGGCGTCGTTTGGCTTAGTTATCAATGCCGTTAGCATCGTGGCTAACACCGTTGTTAGTGTTACTCAGTTTATGACAAATCCTTTCAGCTGTGCTTTCTAACATGATGTCATTGTGCTCACCGAACAACTTTAGCCTTTACAACAGAGCCGCTTCAATACACTTGTTAGATAGTGTTTCATTACAGAGACAGAGTGTGACTCGGATTTCGCCAGCCTTTCCCTTTTATCTTTTAGTTGTTCTTTGTTTAATTTCCTTCTTTTCTGTGATGGCCCTGCCCGAGTATCAGCCATCAACTACAACAGATAACTTCTAAAATAAAAATACAATTAGGCCTTACATAATGACATCTCCTGCTACCTTTTACCTGCATACTCACTAAAAAAACATAAACACAGGCTTTTCCGGTGTTCAGCCAGAATCTGGGACCCGTCAGAATGTGTGCTCTGTAGCGCCGTCTAGCTGCCGTAAATCATTTTGTGACTTCACGGGAAAATTCGGACCCGGGCAGAGGCATTAATAAAAACTATATAAAAATAGCGTTCTTTTCACAGTTTGCTGTTACAGGTCATTTATGATCGTCAGATGGAACAACAACACAGTTTCAGAAACATTTGAAAGTTACATATAGTTACTTTAAAGCTATAGTGCGCAGTTTCTGTCGCCCCCATGAGGAATTCTAAGTAATGAAAACAACACTGTCGGCGCGTCCACATGATACAAGCCTTCCGTGATCGCGCACAGCCCCCACCCCCCTCCTCCGCACAGTTGCTAGTAGCTCAACGAGGACACAGAGCATTAAAAAAAACACAATGGACTCTTCAGAAGAGGTCATTATCTTCACTCGAGTTTCTGCGCGCGAAAGTCGCCGGACGCCACAATCTTCTGAACATAGCCGTACTGAGAAATCCAGAGAGAGTTGTGTAGTCTTAATTATGCTTTTACAGCAACTCAATTAGCTTTGTAGCAACTCATTTGGCAATGGCTTGAATGTAACAGACGTTCATTAATATCAAAAAGTTACGCACTAGAGCTTTAAGCTAATTTGCATCTTTATGTTCTTGTAAGTACAGCACTTTTTGAAACATAAACCTAATGGTTCTATCTGTGAATATTCCTTTAAAGCTGCCCGACTCAGACTCCTTGCCACTGCCTGAAAAGACGGATAAGTGTCGCCGCTGTGTGGTTATGGGAAATGGCGGCATTCTCAGAGGCCTGGAGCTGGGCCCACTGATCAACCGCTTTGACACCATCATCAGGTTGGAAACACAAACGCGATGATAATGACCTCATAATCACATTTTGAGTTTTGTGTCACACGTCGTGGTACATGTCATCACAGACACTTCCCACTGTACTTCACCGAACAAAGGGAGCCAATGACTCCCTTTGTCTCTCTCCTTCAGGTTAAACAGTGGTCCTCTGGGAAAGTTCAGTGTTGATGTCGGAAATAGAACCAGCATCAGGATGAGTTACCCAGAGGGAACACCGCGCCGCTGGATCGACACAGACCCAGACACTGTGTTTGTAGCTGTGGTGTATAAAGGTGTGGACATCAGCTGGATATCTGCTATGTTGAAGAAGCTCACTGTGGTGAGTAGTGTGAACTTCCTGTTTAGATTTTAGATTGGTTTTTGCAGTTGCATGATCTCGCTCACACCTTGGCTGCTTTCACAATAAATGTCAAAATGACTGAAATCATAAACCGTCTCACAGTAGTCATTCTTTGACTTATGGAACCACTTCATACCGCTGTTTTTTAGTTTTAAATGTACTTCAGTACTCCAACTACTAGCAAGGCTCGCAGCCTTTAATACGTACGTTGTAACCACAGTGAGAGAGAAAATATAGAACATCATCCTGCTATGCGATGCTGTCAAGACTTGCCCAAACCCCTCCCCTCTCTCTCTCTCTCTCTCTCTCTCTCTCTCTCTCTCTCTCTCAATTTCGTATTGCTTCATTGGCATGAATGTCAGGAAAACAACATTGCCAAAGCGTCAAGGATAATACAGTTCAGTAATAGTAAGATGAGGAAAAAAAATGCATAAAAAATACATATATAAAAGTTTACATTAAGTAAACAAAAATATATAAATGTATAAAAAACGTGTGTGTGCGTGCGTGTGTAAAACTGGTCTTTATTAAAGATCAAATATGAGAGATCCACCAATGATTCAGTTCATTCAAACGTTAGTTACTTAATTTGTCGTGTATAGAAAGAACTCTACTTTGAGTCATTTTAATCAATAACACATGTCTACATACAGTATATATGTATGTTTGGTCAGAAGTCGAGAGGTTTTCCTTGATAAGATATCAAGCAAAACATTTTAGTTTGTCATCAAATCATGGATAAAGGAATCGGACAAATTAAACATTTTGAGTTTTCTTTAATACATAGAGGAAAGTTAATGTCAAACATCTCAAAGCAATTGTTTTGCATTTGTAAGTTGCATTGAATTACTGGTACATTAGGAATTCAAATTAGTTCAACAATATAAAACATAAAATCATGATATTCAACGATACCATTTGAATTCTGTTGTGAAAAATGAGAAAAACAAGAACAATTTAGAAGAACCAGTGCACTCAGGGGTTAACTGGAAAGAGCTAAAGGCATCGGCTTTACTCGTACGCAATAGCTGGGACATTCCTCCTTCTCTGACTGGGGCTCCATACTGAGTAGCTACATGAATCTTAAGACCTTTTATGTTGGCCTGTTTCTCCTATTGTTTCTCGTCTTGATGCCATGAAAAAACACAGTCCAGGGCTCAATGCTAACTTTTTTCCCCTAGAAATATTTAGGAGTGCATGAAGAATTTTAGGGGCGCAATGAAAATGTATCAAATAATGTGTTTTTCTTTCATAAAAGGTATACGAGGAGACATTCACGAGCAAAGGGATTTCATTTATTTGAATAGAACAAGTAGCCTAAACTAGTTTTTTTTGATCATTTCTGCTTCAAACTGTATGTATTTAATATTTATGTAATAATGTATACATTAAATTGTACATGGTTCAAGGTTCATTTGTTGTCATTGTACAACAAATGTCCCACTAAATCCAAACAGACCTTTGGTGAATTCACTCCAGTCAGCACCGCGACTAACTGTGGCGCAGGTATACAGTACGTCGTTGCTTCTGGTTTTAGTTGCAGCTTGAAAAATCAGCAGCCACGAGGTCAGAGTTGAAATAATATGAGCTTTAAACGCAGCGCTCGGCAGTAATCCCGAGCGGTGCGCGGCGCTGATGGCAGCGCTTCCTCTGTCTCCACCGCGGATGACGTGTAGGGCAGCTTTACCTGAAAAGGGATGTCGCCTCTGTAACGTGCTCTGCTACGTGTTCAGTTAACAGGGATACCAGTGCCGACAAAGCGGTTGTAACTGTGGTTACTTTTCAAAACGCAACGCAGGCGACGCTCGCAGCAGGCTCGCTGCAACATAATATAGTGACGAGCCGAGAGCGGCCGCTCTGAGACACGCTGTATGTGCTCTAGTAAAAACAGAAATACAACCATGTAAAATGAAATGTAGAGAAGTAAACTGAGGGTGCATTCAATTGCACCTCGTAGATTCTGAGGAGCACAAACCCTTGTTACCAAAGTACCCTTCTGCTATCTAGTGGCTCTTATGTGGCATTGCCGTCCCTGTTGAAAAAACAAATGTTGTATCAGGACCTTTTAAAATACATAAATAGACTTTTTTCTTTCTTTTTTTCTTTCTCTTTCTCTTTCTTTTCTTCTTTTTTAAAGCTTGCACTGTTTAAGATCAGAGTCAGGACACATCTGTGCTTTGTGTTGCAGCCTCTGTGGGACTGGCTCTTCTTCTGGCAGAAGGTTCCAGATCAAATCCCTCTTGAGCCCCACAGGTTCAGACTTCTAAACCCAGAAATCATCAGAGAGACTGCGTTGGACCTCCTGAAATACCCTCCACCCAGACAACGCCTGTGGGGAAGAGACCAGGTAATAGACTCTTCCAATACTAGGGAATAAATCTGTTCTAGTAGTGATGATAAAGTGACTATAGAATCAACCCAATGCAAACTTTATAAAATACAGTCGTTCCCACTTAACGCATATTATTATATGTTGGAAAATTATTTGGACACATTTGTGGCATCCTAATTTAAAACCCATCAAAATGTTGTGTCCTACATAGTCTTGCATTGCCAGACCTATCTCCACCGCGCTGCGGCGGACGGTCTGGCAACAGGAGCATACACTCCTGGATACGAGAAAAAAACGGTCAGGGGTTGTTTGCATTTCTTTAAACCAATCACAATCGTCTTGGACGGCGCTAAGCTCTGGACGCAGTGTGTTAATACAGTAAGGTGCTATTTAAGAGCTATTTACATTGTAAATACGTGGATACTTGGTCAAGCATAATTTGCTCTTCCCAGTGTGTAACGTTGCGGTTAATGTTGCTCGATGCGACGATTAAAGTAAACATAAAGAACGCGGAAAGCGAGGGACATCCGGATGTCCTGGTAAATGAACCGTTTGTCTACTAACTATTGTCCTACATTACCACTGTTCTGGATGAATGTGCGCCGGATGTGCGTTGCCTTCCGCTCCGTCTGTGTGTTGCCGTTGTCTAACGTTTTGAAGAAAATTTGGATCGTGCAACAAGATAAGATAAGATAGACTTTAGTAATCCCACACTGGGGAAATGGAGGGTTGGAGGCGGTGCGCGAAGTCCTGAAAGGCTTGCGTCATGTGGACGCAACAGCAGCATTACTTAGAATTCGTCATTGGGGGGGAGACAGAAACTACGCACTATAGCTTTGATATCTCTGTGCACCCGTTAATAGCTGGATATATTCAAGAGTCATAATTTAAACCCCATTTTTGAATTTCTTAAAGGGGTGATAGAATGATTATATAGGGTATTTCACACTGTTCCTTAAGGTCTCCTAATAGGGTATGTAACATTGGTTGGGCTGAAAATGGCCCAGGTGCTATTCTATGGGGATGGATTCTATATCAATGCATCCCTGTGGAATGGCTCTATTTAGAACGAGAGCTTTTCTTCCACATATGGTACGCTCATGATTATTTAGATGAGCTACGCGCTGATTGGTTGAGCGAAGCACATACACAGACAGTGGAGAAGAGACAGCAGGTCTCATATTTCAGACACTGCAATGTTATACATTGTTCGTCTGCTATTTTGTTACTAAATTCAAGTCTGAGACTTTTTTATGCGAGAAATCAACTATATAAAGCTCAAATATGGGCCGTTTTACGAAAATTGAAGACGAGGAGCTCCACACAGTCTGACGAGCCCGTTTTCAGCAGAAGTTTCAAATTGTGAGATTTGCATAGGAAAGAGGTGTCAATGGGACTTTGAGGTTCTCTGTATGTCCTTTTTACCCACCGAACTGTCGTAATTCAACTATGACAAGGTAAACTCGGTTTTGCATTCTATCACCCCTTTAATGTATTGTAGTTGTTTTTTTTAAATGATTTGAATTCAAAATAAATAACTACAGACTACATTCTGTCTTTTTAAACATTAACCGTGTCTAGGGGGGGTAGGGGTGTCACAGTTTCGACAATCGATCGAACTAAGCTCTCGGCAAGCCAGCTTTATTTATATAGCACATTTCAGCAACAAGGCAATTCAACACACTTTACACTTTACGCTCTACAACAGTAAAGAGCAGTTAAAAACAATTAAAAAACATGTATTAAATAGAATATCAAAACACACATACAGTGGGGCAAAAAAGTATTTAGTCAGCCACCAATTGTGCAAGTTCTCCCACTTAAAAAGATGAGAGAGGCCTGTAATTTTCATCATAGGTACACTTCAACTATGAGAGACAAAATGGAAAAAAAAATCCAGAAAATCACATTGTAGGATTTTTAATGAATTTATTTGCAAATTCCTCGGGAAAATAAGTATTTGGTCACCTACAAACAAGCAAGATTTCTGGCTCTCACAGACCTGTAACTTCTTCTTTAAGAGGCTCCTCTGTCCTCCACTCGTTACCTGTATTAATGGCACCTGTTTGAACTTGTTATCAGTATAAAAGACACCTGTCCACAACCTCAAACAGTCACACTCCAAACTCCACTATGGCCAAGACCAAAGAGCTGTCAAAGGACACCAGAAACAAAATTGTAGACCTGCACCAGGCTGGGAAGACTGAATCGGCAATACGTAAGCAGCTTGGTGTGAAGAAATCAACTGTGGGAGCAATTATGGAAGAAAATGGAAGACCACATACCATACAAGACCACTAATAATCTCCCTCGATCCGGGGCTCCACGCAAGATCTCACCCCGTGGGGTCAAAATGATCACAAGAACAGTGAGCAAAAATCCCAGAACCACACGGGGGGACCTAGTGAATGACCTGCAGAGAGCTGGGACCAAAGTAACAAAGGCTACCATCAGTAACACACTACGCCGCCAGGGACTCAAATCCTGCAGTGCCAGACGTGTTCCCCTGCTTAAGCCAGCACATGTCCAGGCCCGTCTGGAGTTTGCTAGAGAGCATTTGGATGATCCAGAAGAGGATTGGGAGAATGTCATATGGTCAGATTAAACCAAAATAAAACTTTTTGGTAAAAACTCAACTCGTCGTGTTTGGAGGGGAAAGAATGCTGAGTTGCATCCAAAGAACACCATACCTGCTGTGAAGCATGGGGGTGAAAATATCATGCTTTGGGGCTGTTTTTCTGCAAAGGGACCAGGACGACTGATCCGTGTGAAGGAAAGAATGAATGGGGCCATGTATCGTGAGATTTTGAGTGAAAACCTCCTTCCATCAGCAAGGGCATTGAAGATGAAACGTGGCTGGGTCTTTCAGCATGACAATGATCCCAAACACACCGCCCGGGCAACGAAGGAGTGGCTTCGTAAGAAGCAGTTCAAGGTCCTGGAGTGGCTTAGCCAGTCTCCAGATCTCAACCTCATAGAAAATCTTTGGAGGGAGTTGAAAGTCCGTGTTGCCCAGCGACAGCCCCAAAACATCACTGCTCTAGAGGAGATCTGCATGGAGGAATGGGCCAAAATACCAGCAACAGTATGTGAAAACCTTGTGAAGACTTACAGAAAACGTTTGACCTCTGTCATTGCCAACAAAGGGTATATAACAAAGTATTGAGATGAACTTTTGTTATTGACCAAATACTTATTTTCCACCATAATTTGCAAATAAATTCATTAAAAATCCTACAATGTGATTTTCTGGATTTTTTTTTCTCATTTTGTCTCTCATAGTTGAAGTGTACCTATGATGAAAATTAC
Organism: Sander vitreus; assembly: GCF_031162955.1. NCBI lineage: Eukaryota > Metazoa > Chordata > Actinopteri > Perciformes > Percidae > Sander > Sander vitreus. Next base: position 29,804,698 of record NC_135864.1, on the reverse strand, counting down.
AGGCCTCTCTCATCTTTTTAAGTGGGAGAACTTGCACAATTGGTGGCTGACTAAATACTTTTTTGCCCCACTGTACATACCAACATTGCTTTGCTGTGCTTGATTGATACACATATTGAAATGGGATTTAAGTGTGTGTCTATTTGTATTTGCGGTGCTGGTTTTTGGTGACGTATATATTATTTGCTCAATTGTTTTTGATGGTTCGACAAAGCTTTTTTTGTTCGTTCTATTTCATCCTTATTGTTTGTGACTCTGAATGGCACCCTTCTTAATTCTAAAACCGTCCAACCTGCTACAGTTTGTTCCCTCTGTTTTGGTTTTGGATCTTGCAATTATGACCCTAATCAAAACCAGCATAACCATTTGTAGTCCTCATTATAATTATAAACTCATATGTGTTACATTCCCTTCCCTGCTTCACAGCTTCTGTATTCATGTTGAAGATTTAAATGCCGAGCTCATTACTGGATGAAAAGAATGACATTAAGATCAATCTTCAATCTATTTGTCTCTTGAGGTTTGGCATAAACCATGCTCAGCGGGAATGACTTGCGTATTTTTAACTGATCAACCCCGTATGTATACAATGGCCTTTGTTACATTGTGGTTGTATCACCTTTTTCTAAATTTGACCAGTTTTCCTTTACAATCTAAACTTTCAGAAATGTGTCATTTGAAATAACTTAATGTTTCATATAAGGTAAAGAACTCAATAACAATCACCCAGTATAGTCAGGGTTTTTCCGCAAGGTCTTAAAAAGTCTTAAAAAGTCTAACATTTTAGGCCTTAAAAAGTCTTCAAATCACTCAACTATTGTGTTCTAGGTCTTACATTATTTTAAACAGGTCTTAACTTTCCTACGTCCATGCAACACTACCTCTAATGCTCTTTATTTTATTATTATTCCGTGGTGTTCTTTCTTTCGCTAGTCCAAATATAATTTTGCTGTATTACGACTACAAATGAGACCAACATGCAACTTATGTTGCAGCCAATCAGCTTTTGTGTTATTGGCGTGAGTCTCTTTCAAATTGTACCACAGACAGAAAACTGACTTTATTCTTCAGCTTTGGGGAATTCCAAGTTTAGTGATACTTGGCTTCATTAAAACTGAATTTAGGGCTTAGTTGATGATGTTGTTGTGATAAAGGTCTTAAATATCATTCATATTGGTCTTAAAAAGGTCTTAAAAAGTCTTGAATTAGGCTTGGTGAAACCTGCAGAAACCCTGATAAATTATTATCTCGAAGGATCTAGACTAATGATCTGTATAAGTGTAGAAAATATAAGATCGAAGTTGTAGAATTTAGGGGTGTAAGAAAAAATCGATACACTTTAGTATCGCGATATTTTATTTAGCAATACTATATCGATTTTCAAAAACGCAGTATCGATTTTTTTATTTGTATTAAAAAAGAAATAATTCAATATTTTCTGTGTACTGAACCTAAAGTAAACTTCTTTGACTTTTATGCACATCATGTCTTTTTTTTAAATATTAGTTTTTCTAAAATTATACATCCCAATATATCGCCTTAAGCACACTATCGAAATATATTGCAATATATTGAATCGTGACCCATGTATCGTGATACGTATTGTATTGCCAGATTCTTGCCAATACACAGCCCTAGTAGAATGTATTATTTAGGTAGTTTATTTTTATTTTTTTATTTTTTTTTAGGATCCCTATTAGTTGTTCCCTATTAACAACTATTACCGTAGTAACAACTATTCTTCCTGGGGTCCACACAAAAGATAAAACAAAATGCAACGTTACATTCACATTTCCTTCCCAACAAACATTTGACCCAAGTAACACATTGTACACAAGTGTCCGTACTTAGGTAAACAACACAACATTAATCATATTCATGATTTAATTTTTTTTTTTAAGATTTTTTTTTTGGGCATTTCCATTTGAGATATGAAAGGGGAAAGGGGGGGGGGGGGGGGGGGGGAGACATGCAGGAAACTGTCACAGGTCAGACTCGAACCCTGGACCTTCTGAGGAATAGACCTCTACATATGTGCGCCCGCTCTACCAACTGAGCCAAACTGGCCACAGTGACTGCTGTGATTTTATTTTATTATAATTAGAAGTACAAAAGCAGTTCATTTAGAAAATACAGGAATGTAATAAAACACAAGAAACATTTTCTGAACGATTTCAGAAAGTAAGACTATTAACAGTCAAGAATGGGAAATACCGAATAAACAAAATGACGACAATAATGTTTTTCTTTGTTTTTTTGATTCTTTTCTTTTTTTTATCAGAATGTGCCTACCATGGGTATCTCTGCACTGAATTTGGCCAGTGTGCTGTGTGACGAGGTGAGCCTGGCGGGCTTCAGCTACAACCTGTCCCGGCAGGGGGCGCCACTGCACTACTATGACAGCCTGCACATAACGGCCATGCTGAAGGAGACTACCCACAACGTGGACAGAGAGACGGAACTCCTGCAAAGCCTAGTGAGAGAGGGTGCCGTCACCGACTTGACACACGGGCTCCACTGCTCCTTCTGCCCCAGCTGACCCCCCCCTCACCCCACCCCCACAAGAGTCTCCCTATAAAGCGCTTTGCTCTTTCAAGAGCCAAGTACAGACTGTGCACTAACTCAGAAAAGCAACGGGAAGACCAAAGGACTCACAAATGTGTGAGAAGCGAGAAAGAAAAGAAAGAAAAACCAGGTGAGGTAAAAACAAAAATATATATATATTTACATATATCGGACTAAATCTAGTCGGATATATGTAATACTGGTATTTGTCACAACGTGCTTCTTGAAGAACGAGGGACATTAAAGCACACACAAAAAAGTACCACTGGTACTGCTTTACAGTTCTTTCAGATATTGCTTTCTCGCCTCGTAGCAGCAATTTCACCAATACACTTTCTAAACCGACCAATGATTCTAAAAGGTGGTGTGCATATGGAAAGAGAGATTTATAATATGTCAATGATTTTAATTTGTATCGGCGATCAGGTATTTTAAACAGCAGCAATTATAGGCCTTGGCTTGATAGTATTAATGCATAGATGGGTCACCCACCTTTGAATTTAGAACTGCTTCAATTGGTAATACAATATTGTGTTATTGGTGCCATTATAGTTCTCCAAGTACCGTGAGGTAAAAACGTTTCTATCAAAAGACATCCCCAGTAAGCAGACTAAACTGTGCCAAACCTCTTCTTCCACTGGTTATAAAGACATGTTGTCCACTTCCAAATTACATGACATTGATCTGCAAAATGTGTTTAAGGACATTTTCGAAAGCAGCCGTCAAATACATGAAGTATTTGAAAAAGTATTCCTTTACAGTTTAATTTTTTTAGTTTTTAAAGGTTTTAAATGTGTTAAGTTCCATGTTCTCTACATAATATTGTAACATACTATTATTCATCAGCACATCTATCTCATTCCACTATAAATTAACAACGTAACAACTTTACAGTTACTTTGTTAGTTCTGTCTTGTGGTACAAATGCTGATTCACAAGTATATTTTGTATAAATAAATATATAAATATATAAATATCAAGTATAAGTGTATTTTTATATATATATATATAAATATTCATCACTGGTCTGTAAAAAAAATTCTTTTGAGCTACAGCTTTAAATTAGATCGATTTCAATTGTCGCAACATATTGTTCTTCCATATAGTCACACAACTGACAGTCCTATTTAAATGTGAATTGCACACTGTTCCAAGCAATTTAGAAGGATGACAGAAGGAGGTGGATGCACACAGCTGCACAACTCTTAATGTGGCTCTAAGAAAGAGGTCGAAGATGAAGTGTTATGATGCGGTTTACTTTATTTTTTCTACGACAGTTGTAGATTTGTATCAGTCTTAATTCACTGTGCTGCTGTTAGACACTGTAATTATGAAAATGTACATATGGGGGAAATAAATACAAAGAGTAATTGAGGGGTTTATTTGCATGTGAATGATTATTCATTCATACTTTCAAAGTTATGTGTGTTCTTTTTGCTTATGTCGTTTAACAATTAAGATTAAAGGATTTACATGTCCCCTTTATGTCCATTAATGTTGTTTTAGGCACCGACCAAATTGCCTCCTTAGTATCGAGTAACAAAGAATGCCTCGTCATTCAATACCAAATTTGAATACCCAGGAGCGAATCTCATCAGCGTCAGTGGGCCAATAAGCACGCAGCATGCTTCTACCAAGATCTAATAATGCTGCTGATTGGCTGTCTTACGTTACACGTCGTAGAGACCCGCAGGAAAAAAAACTCTACGATTCGCACATAGTAGGAGCTGAAAAATAAAAATAAAGATTTGTGTCGTAATGTTTTAATGTCTTTATGTTAAAATTGATTTTATTAAATTGGGATCGTTCAGGAACCGGTATCGAAGTCACGATATTTGTACCGGTACCGGAATCGACATTTTTGAATGATTCCCAGCCCCTATCAACAATTCACATCAGCAGTCAGGGAAACCGCTGTTACGGCTGTCATCCACCAGATGTAGGTGTTAAGCGTTACACTGAAGAAGCAGAAGTTAAATGTGCCTGCCAAGCGATTCATGCACTTTTCAAAGTATGAAGGAGTGTGCGGAGCCCAGGGCACTCCAGGTTAGATATTACTAGTAACTCAGCAACTCCAAATCAGTGACAGACTCTCAAGAGGCAAACATGAAACAGCTCATTGACTTGAATTTGTATTTATAGTGTCAAATCATAACAGACTTTTCAGTTAGAGCAAAGACGTTATAACCTCTTTGGTTAGAGTATGTATAGACCAAACTATAATTTACAGAGACCCAACAATTCCCCCAAGAGCACGCATTTGGTGTGACAGCGGCGAGGAAACACTTTAAATGTATTATATATATTCACATATACTGTTATGTTATAACCACACTGGCTAGACTCTGACAAGGCTTGTGAGATATAGCCGGTGGAAGTGCAGACCAGATGAAAATTGTGTCCTCAATTTGCTGATTGTACAACATAAATTGTATGATGTCATGCAGTCATACATTAAGGGATAGGTGAAGTTCGTGTATAATTTTCAGCTTGAGCTATAATTAAATGTAGACCACAATGAGGCAATCAGTGTCTGATCAATTGAGAGTGGAACAAAGCCAAGCCACTCACAACATTGTACTATCATCACCTTCTTTCGTGCCCTGCGCTTATATTATGACCGGAAATCGAGCAGTTGCCTTCAAAATAGAGGTGTAAAAAACAAACACCCAAAGACAATCTGGGAAGACTGAAGTTCTTTATAAGGTTACTTCAGAATTTTCATTATAAAACATTTTACGCACTTACACTATTTTAATGTTTATATATATTTTTTAATATATTTTACTCATAAGAAAGTTGTGTAACTATAGCAGGTTTTATTTTGAAACCTCTTTCCGGAAGTTAGTTTTTAATACTGCAATTGAGCGCGTGGTCAGCAACGAGAAGACGGGGACATCTGCTGCTAACAGGTGGGAAGCATGGATGGTGGGAAATACTTAGAAACAAGCTTGTTGGTTTAATAATATTGACCCAAAATAATAGTTTGTTTAGTCGTTTTACCACATGTTAGCAAAAATGTACAAATGTAGCATGTGAATTACATGCAGTGGTATTGAAAGATAGTCTGTTTAAAATGTGTCTTCTTGTTAGTGGGAAAACATGAATAACGGTACGCGTGACAGAAAAAATATTTTCTTTATTGTTTTGTCCATTGCGTTTCTTTTAATTCGGCGTTAAAATAATTCAAAAATGTTAAATACTGTGCACAGTAATTACTCGTACCCACTGTCTTACCGTTAACCAGTTGTATGGTTGTAGTTAGTAGTTCGCTAATAGTTGAATGGCTATAACGTTACGTCAAAGAGACTTGAGACACATTGAAATTATTCTGTACGAGTGCCTTCCCTTTTCAAACACTTAAATGGAGTTTTACATTTATTTCCCTTTGTAACGGTTCTAAGGCTACGCTGGGGGTAAACGTTGGCAGAGTTGGAGAATGAATAGTGGACGTGTTGTGTTCCAAGGGTTACACACTAGTCGGCCTACAGTGTTCAACGTCCATTCAAGTTAAAAGGAGCATTGAGGATGGTTAAGTTCTAAATCCAACGGTAGTGATATAGATATATAAGATCTAGATTACGACCGGTTTTGCATAGACCTGCCTTCGCGTGGCTGGCTTGTGTGTGCGTTTGTTTATGTGTATAGTATGTAGTAAATATGTAATAATAATGATATTCTGTAAAAACAGTATTAATGCACTGCATACATTAGGCAGGTGGACACTAAAATATGACTACAGGGATCTAGTGGCACCATGAGTGGCACACTGCAGGTTTTGAGGTGAAAGGTGACTTGTCTCTGATTGGCTGAGATCCATGAACCCACCCTACTGTCATTGGTTTCTTGGTATGCACTATGGAGGGTGGGGGGGGGTCCCTCCATAGTACAGCTCTGCTCTCCGTTATCTCTCTCTGGCGGTGCTCGTTTCGTGCTTTACAAAAACCACAGGCATGCAGAAAGTCATGCATCTATAAAATATATGGACACACCAATTATGCAGTAACTAAATAATATTTTACTTGCAGTTATTTTTTTAGAAACAATCCTAATATAAGATGTGTGTTGGGTGTTCCTATAAAACATACCTGGGACACGATGGGGTTATAAGCTTTCTTGACCTCCAGTTCATACCATGGTGTACATGGGAATGTGTAGCATAGAGTTACTGAGTCTGCACACCTGAGCAAGTTTTGTATAAAGTAGCATGAAATAGAATAGCTCAAGTAAAATATAAGTACCTCAAAATTGTACTTGGTAGGCACTTTATTTTGGCGTCATTGGGCAAAAACTAATGTTTCAGCATGTTGTAATTCAAGTGGTCTGAGAGGAAACTAGACTTCTGCTCCTCCTCTTGGTTCTGTTTCCAGGTTTTAGATAGAGCCTTCCAGAGGGAGACTTCAATCACAGGTCGTTTCAGAGAGTTCATTTTATGGAATCCCATTTTATTCAATATAAAATATATATATGTGTCTATTAAATACATCCTGAAATAAATAAACAAGGGTATAATATATATGAATACATGTAAATATAAGTATATAAATTAGTCAATATAGGTCCATATATGTATATATATATTTTGTTTTTTAAACAACATTTTTCAGATCACTACTTTTATTTATCTCTCCTGACTTTTTTGTCATAAGTCCACATTTATATATTTCAAGGGACTTTCAGTTCATAATGTCACGTGTGAACTTATTTATTTCCCTCTATTTATTTCCATTTCTTATATTCAAATGAAGGGGCGTGGCTACTTAAAGGGAACCTATTATTATATAGCATTTTCAGGTTCATACTTGTATTTGTGTTTCTACTAAAACATGTTTACATGCTTTAATGTTCAAAAAACACTTTATTTTTCTTATATTGCCTATGGCTGCTGCACCTATATTCACCTGCTGTATGTGGCTATTTCACAGAAAGCCCAATTTATGGTCCTGCGTTAAATCCACATACGTAGGTACGTGTAGACACGGACCCTACGGCGTAGCCGTGCACCTCCTAAAAAGATTTAACTACACGTCGCAGCGACGCAGACCGCAACAACACAATTGGTCTGCTAGGCCGTGGCTTGGTAGCATTGCATTTCTCCCTACTCATTTCATTTGTGTCTCTCACTCATGAGAGACACTTTTGTTTTTCCGTCTACGCCTCCAGAGTCGGTACTTGTTCTGAAACTAATCCCCGTCACTCTCTGACTAGTTCTACCACACACTCCCCAGCATACACACATGCTGGACCTGCTATTCCCTTAAAGAGATACGCTAGAACGACGTAGACACCAGCACCAGTGTTGGGTGTCACAGTAACGTAACTACTTTTCCAGGTAAAAAGCAGTGTAACGCGCTACTACTGAAAATTTGGTAACGAAACGTAGTTCCTTTTTCAATTTGGCGCAACGTTACTTTTCCCAGGGACAGATTTGACAGCGACGCTGCCTTCTCAGCTGCGCGCTCACAAGCTCCACACGGGACGTGACAGAGGCTGGTAGCAGAGTAATCATGGCAAGCGAGTTAGCAGCCAAAGCTAACTTTTTAAGCTTCGTGGCTTTTTGCTAGACGGCGCTCTGAGCCAGGCAGACACAGCGCTGACAGCCTCACAGATAGATGCGGTGGAGATGGCCTCATACATACACGCAGCGGACCGGACACGCAAGGATTTCCAGAAAAGAGGCTGCATGTGTCTACGACAATGCACGGACCATCGTGGCTGCGCGACCGGTACAAGTCAATACAGACATTACATAGTATACACTAACACCGTGTAATGCCGATGACCTGCTGATGTGCATTCAACCCGCGCTGGACTCGTTCATAATGAATCAGCCGTCACTCTGTGAGGAGAGAATCCAGTCTGCAGTGCAGTTCAGACACTTCACTGATAAACCAGAGACTGGCTTTATGGTCAAAGATAGTTTTTGTATAATTAACTTCAGTCTCTGCCAGAGATGCCTGCTTTTAAAAGTAACGTGAAAGTAACGAGTAAAGTAAAAAGTTACTTTCAATAGGGGGTAACTAAGTAGAGAAGCACCGATTACAACTTTCTAGGCCGATTCCGATTTCCGATTTTCTTTGAGTTAGGCCAGCCGATACCGATTTTAGCCGATTCCGATTTCATTTTTTTCTAACCACTTTACAGCACACACAAATATTTATTTTCTAATCTTTTCTTTAATAGAACATTTTGCACAGAACATAGAAACATTTTTGAACAGATAATGGATCACTATAAAATAGAACTATATAAATTACAAAAAGTTGAGAGAAAGGAACAAGAGACTGTGCTGTCGCGTTCGTGTGCTGTAACTCGTATAACTTATGTTGTCAGTTAATTGTAGCGTTGACCGGCATGAAATCGGCATATGTCAGACTGACCTGCCGGTCGCCAGTCAAGGCCGAGCACGTGAAAACCGGCCAATTCCGGTCACCGGTCGGTCTGTCGGTGCATCTCTATAACTAAGTAACAGATTACTTTTTTTAAGAAGTAACAAGTAACGAGCAAACACTACTTTTTAAAAGTAACTTCCCCAACACTGACCAGCACACAAGGATACACCTCAGGCCACTTACGTGGGCTACGGCGTAAGCTCTGCGCAGAGCCCCACGCAGAACCATAAATCCCGCTTAAAGGACAATTCCGGCGCAAAATGAACCGAGTCGACCGTTCTCGGGGATATGTTTTAATGCTAATCGAATGTGACCAAACCGCTAATTAGCTTGTAACGCTAGTAATCGGGGCACTGGTAAAGTAAAAAGAAATCGCTATTTCTATACCACTATCAGTGCTCTAAATAGCACCACACTTCCCCGGTAGCGTAACGTGCTTGAGCTATGTTACCGGTTACTGGTTGCACGGCGTTCGTGGTTCGACTGGTCGTGGCTGTTTTCCCAAGATGGCGCCTGCCTGTATACGTGAACGGTACTGACTTTATAAACTTATCTTTTTAATAAACTGTCTGTACACTTACAAAGTTCTCAATGCTTCGGGTTTACATGTGGTGCTATTTTGCTTTTTTTTTAAAAAGGGACATTTTAAAAGGGACATTTTAAGGATCAAACAATTAGGCTAATTAATGGACTCCAAACACAGAGCCCAGTATGTAAGAAACGACAGCATATGCCACAACTCAATACATTAGCAGAACAGCTTCCTCGCTATTGTGCAGTTTTTCTGTTGATCAGCTTTGATCTCACTTTCTCTAATCATGTCAGCTGCCCGCACCAGGGTCGCAGGTCACTGGGGGAAAGGTGACGGGACCAAGCAACCGCTTGGACCTATGGTGTTGGCTTTTGCAAGGCACTTGGTTAGGGAAGTCACATTTCTATTCACTGGTACTACAGTAAGACAGATGACGCAGTCGAGTAAGATAAACAGGGTGTGTTGATGCACAATGCAGTATTGTGGTATAAAAGATGCAATTAATTTGACTGTATTCGTAACGGCAAATCAGAAAAATCCCAAACTCAATGATTTGGTCTCCCAACTGTTACTATCTCTCATTGATCTTGTCTGTGGATAAGTTCATTGTTGTGAACATTCAGTCTTTGAGTCAATCAGATCGACCGTCTTGCCCCAATCAGCCAACCAGAGCCCCCCCCCCCCCTCCCCCTGGAGCCAGTATGACCTTTGATTGGTAGATTAGCTGAGGTTACACATCACCTTGGAACAGAATCTGTGCCTGTGCAGAGTCAGAGTTTGGTGCCAATAGTACATCCCAGTTTCCTCCTCCTCCTCCTCCTCCTCCCCGTGAGAGCAGAGTGTGCCGGTTGCCGTAGCAGCAGTAACAGCAGCTTTCCCAGGGTCGCTGTCGCTGATTGTTGAGCTGAAAAAGGGAAAGCCACTGTCTCTCACGTGGCTGCTTGCGGTTACAGGTGAGTGGGGAAGACGTTCAATAGGGATCAAGTGGTACACTGGCATGTAAATAGCTCTGCGTTGTGCTTGTAGAAGATGGAAACAACGTGGTCGTCTTGCCATCTGTCTGTGTGTTGTTATTGAAGCCTACAGACACCAGGCATAGTCTTATACAGGTTCTTTCCAGCTTAGAGGTGGCGCAGTTACTTGTCCGTAACCTTTGAGGCATATTTATGGTAAACTTGCTAGTTATCATTGAGTCTGTAGAGGAGTGGACTTGTGTTTCTGTGCCGTGACACACCGTTCACAGCGCCTATGTGTTGTATGTAAGGTATATATTTAAAAGTGAATTGAAAGCAATCCCCACACTTGAGGCATTAGAAACTAGAAAGGAGTATTTTATTGGGAGTCTACCTATATCATGATCACAAAGAGAGCAGTATGGGAAAAAAAAGGAAGAACTTAAAGCGGGACTTTTTAACTTTTGAAAAAAGTAATAACACAATCTTCCCTTCACATGTGGAAATTGTAAGTCATTAGCAAAAACATCAGTGGGTTTTGCTGCTCCAGTCTTAATTGGTCCGGTACGACCAGTAGCTTATGGTGTGGCTAATGTTCGGTAGTGTTAGCAAGTGTTATAGCTTTGAAACTGACATTACTTAGTCGGGTAACTAATGATGTGACTCTCTACCTGTTCTACTGTTACTCTACATTTTAGCATTTACCATTATCATTATCATAAGTTATTATGTCATTATTATAAGTGACATTATCCACTAATTGGCACTTGTGTCCACAGTGGCCCTGTTACGCACAAGTGACATAGGCTCATTTTAATGCCAATAATTAGAAAATGCAAGAAATGTCTCACAGATGTTAGGCTATATGATGTGTAACCACTAGACAAATAAGACCGAAGCACCAAAATCCTCTCTTAATGAAGCTATATCATTGCTAACAATTTACAGTGTAGACACAGAAGGCTTGTGAGCGTCTTAAGTGATCCCACAATGCTTCTCACGTGCATCATGCTCCCTTGTGGCTGTCGGATCCGTTTGCTAATGGACGACCGATTGATTTGATTTTCTAAGCGTTGCAAGGCCGTCAGTACAACTTGGTCTTGATGTGATCAGTGTTTTTCTTCCGTTTGTGTCGTTTACTTGGAATCTGGGCCTAAGGTCATTGCCTTCACATGGAGCTGGACCTGTCCCGGTTGTCACCTAAAGACCTCGGACTCTGTTTCTAATCTGTTTATTAGGGTTAGGGGTTAGGGTTCAAAGCTCTTCTAGCCTGTCATTTTGTGTGTGTGTGTGTGTGTGTGTGTGTGTGTGTGTGTGTGTGTGTGTGTGTGTGTGTGTGTGAGAACCTTTTTCCCCACCTGTTAAACACAAACACACACCATGACATATGATCTAATTATACTGCAATACGAGCCCCTGTCATTATTCTACAGTAGTAGCAGCAGCAGAACAAAGTTTTTCAGGGCTCTGTACTAGAGTAGACCGTAGAGAGAAACATAACCTGCTGGTGGTTGACGTGGAGTAAGCAATGGATTCATAATTTAGAAAACTGCACAAATGCTTTTTTTGTGTCAAGTAGCCTAATGTTTGAAAAGCATAATACATTGGTACACAAATAGTTCTGTTTAAATGGCGTTTGGAAACAAAAACGATCTCCGACCACAAATGATGTCCGTCCATGATTACACATCTGACAACGCATATGACCATTCGCAGGAAGCAGATTGTCTGACGTTACTCTGCAGTTGAAAATCATGGACGTATAAGTATAATACAGAAAATACTTAAGAAAAGTAAGAGCAGGGATTTATTTGCTTGGGCCGACGATAATACGATACTATTGAAAGGTATGTAAGCCTACTTAACATTTAATGGCCCGGACACACAGAGCCGATAATTGGCCCGTTGGACAGTCTGGCGAGGTCAGTGACTCGAGTCTGTTCGGTGTGTCCCGTGCTGTCGTCTGTCCGAGGGACCGTCGGCCTTCATTTTGGCCGATTTGACATGTACAATTGGCGGGGCGGGCGCTGCCGGCAGTCGGACTCAAATGACCCATCTGATTGGTAGAGAGCTAACCCGGAAACGGGGAGCGGAATGAGCGTGACTAGAGTCTCTCAAAATCTGACGAAAATCTTTTAAACTGACTTTTGTTGATCTGAAACGAAGACGGATTCAGCAACTGCACGGTCTATTTCTCTCTTAAAATGTTTTCAGAAACACGTTTCGGTGAACTATTTTAGTACGATATGAGATTGTATTCTGAACAAGCCGCCATGACAGTCTGTCTTTGAATTTCCGGAGAAGCCAGACCCACGTGACACGTTCGTCCAATCAGCTGCCGGTTTTCATTTTTGGGCGGCAATACAGATTAGCGCCGCCTGCTGTTATGGAGACGTATTATGTCTCGTCGCTTTGCTGTGTTCCGAGGCACTTTTTTGACCAATTTGGGGAGACTGATCAGCCCAACTGCCTTTTCTGCCGACGTTTGGCCATCGGCTCTGTGTGTCTGGGCCTTAAGACTGGCATGGGTGTCTGCATCGTCGTTTCCAAAGGTCTCCACTTTTTACGTTTTTTTTTTAAGTTTTCAAACTTAAACTGGGTCAGCGGCGTATCCAAACGTCTTCGTTTTAGAGGCTTGGAAATGCTTGAGTAGTGTGGACACGAGGCGTAAACCTAGCGAAAGATATGCGTTTTTAAACAAAATTAGTGTGGATGTAGTCACAGAACTAAAAAGCTATTAGCCTAAACAGTGTCTGTTGTATTGCTCCACTCAATAACAGGCCTGCCATGGCTCCCTGCACCTGCCAAGTGTATGTATCGGATTGCATGCCAAACCACAGATTTGGCCTACACTCAATCTTGAGGTTGACAGAAGTTACACACTAACCTACAAGGGTACATTTTTGTGTGAACACGCGTGTTCAAAAAATCTATTGCTTGCACTGTACACAATGGATGTATTGGCTGAGGCTGGCCATTTCAATTTCTGGAGGTTCCTTTAAAGATACAGTAAATGTAATTGTAATAAATGTATGCAACCTGTAGGGGGACCGAAGTGGGAAAAGTTACATAGTGTTGCTTTAACTAGAGCTGGGCGATATGGAAAAAAAATCTAATATCACGATATTGTTGACCAAATACCTATATATATCTATACTACCCATATTGATATTGCGGCGATATTGTAGGGTTGACAATTGGTGCTTAGAAAAAAATATTTTCAAAATGAGATTTTTGATAAATAATCATCATGAATGCACGTATATAATAACTAAGTGGGTAAAGGCAAATAATAGAAAAGCTAGAACAGTCTGGTAAGTTCGAAAGATGACATCACTTTACTGTATTCCAGCCATTAAAACCAGGGACAGATAACACTTGTGTCATATCACGCTGTTACGATATCCAAAATCTAAGACGATATCCAGTCTCATATCACGATATCGATATAATATCGATATATTGCCCAGCCCTAGCTTTAACTAGAGGTTATTATTCTGTTAAGATTTAAATAATCACAGGACAAACAAACCGAATGAGGGATGTGGTCGCTTGGTGGTTAAAAGTAGTGAACCTCCAAAAAATGACGGATCAAAAATACTCAAAGTGATAACGAATGAATGACCAGTCTTGTCTTTCCTCTCTTTAGGTCCCCTCGTGGCCAGCTTCTCTCCACACACACTCTTACCTCACCTCAGGGCCAGCTGTGAGTGCTCAGTGTTATCAAACACACCCAGCCCGTCATTCATCTTGCACACACACACAAAGACACACACTTACACATACACATTCAAACTAACAAACCGGTACACTTACCACAAACACACACTTTCCCCCCCTCATCAGCAGCATCATGCTGAGCCAGGAGATCTTGAAGAAGCTGAAGTTGCCAGATCTGAATGATGTCAGCCAGTACATCAGGAGTGTCTCCACCCCGGTGTTGATCAGCGCGGGGGCCGTGGCTGCTGCTACAACCTACTACCTGGCAACACGACCCAAGGCCATCCCACCGGTCTGCGACCTCCGTATGCAGTCAGTGGAGGTTCCGGTGAGTTGGCGGTGTCCGTATCTAAAACGGTCGCAGGTTAAAATGTCTAAACTTAAACAGAAAAGTAGTGCTTACCTATAAGGTTATACTGCACAGATCTAGGCATGGTTAACGATACATACTGTAACTGTGATGTTGCTGATAAAACGCCATGGAATGTAAATGTAGGCCTAAAGGTTTTCTGAAAATTGACGGAGCTGTTACCAAAACTAAAGGAGGATAGTTCCGTTAATTCATGCTGTTTCCCATAAATGATCATTCTTGCATTACTGCTGGCTTTTACTACAACCCTGACCTCAACAACCTCTTGTTATTGGTGCATCTCGTTGCACTGTACCACCCTACCCTTTGTGTCTGAACAGCCAAAAACCCAAGCAAACTACTACGAAACAAGCTAGTATAATACCAACTAGACTTGCACTTGTAGAAACTGCACATTAAAATGTAACATATTCTGTTTTAGTGGTGCTTTTTATTTTCAATGTTCAGTTTGTTCAATAAAAGAATGTTATAAATGTTTTAAATTCAACAAGCAATTTGGTGCAGCAGAAATGCAGAACTGAGTACATTGTATTATGTTTATTTATCGCAATTACTATCTTTATCTTTAATCATTGACATATATAAAATGGACCAACAGAGAGCAACCTGTCTGAAGTCTTCTGGTAGCTGTGCCAAGAGAAATCTCAAAATGAATGGCAGTCAATGGAATGCTAATGGAAGGTGATGGCTTGTTAGCATCAAAATGGTGCCATAGGAGCAACGCGTTCCAAGGAGAAGCTTACCCCCTTGCAAAGAATAACTAAAAGACAATACTGCATTATACAGTATGTATTTGTCAATCATTGGAGCCCCCTAAACCTGGAAAAGCACACGCGTGTTCTCAGCTATCCCCACAATAACCAACCTGTGTGTGTGAATTAAATATCCAAGCAAGAGACAAGAGGCTGAAACTGCTGTTTGAGTTACCAGAGGATCTTTTGTTTCTTTTTTTCAGGGTGGAGACTTTGCACGCCAATCAGTTCTGCTGAACGAAAACGGTCACATAACACATTTCTACGATGATGCCAGAACATTGTATGAGTTCTTCCTCAGAGGGGTCCGGGTTTCCAGTAAGTCACAAGTGCATTAATATTATATAGAGAGAAAAAGAAAACGTGTCTTATATGTCAGCAGCAGAATATACAGGGTAGGAAGGTATACTATGTATGTGTATTAATATGGTTAAAATTCTCTTTGTTTTTCAATGTCTCCCTTTCTTTAATTCTCCCCTCTGTTGCTCTCCTTTCGTCCTCAAGATAATGGTCCCTGTCTGGGCTCCAGGAAACCAAAACAACCGTATGAATGGATGTCCTATAGAGAGGTCAGAGGCACCATATGACCTGCATGTATTTATGTCTGAATTTAGTCTTCAAGGTGGCTTATTTAATGAATTATATTTCGTCTTGTGCTGGAAAATGATAAAGGGGTATTTCACCAGTTTTACACATAAAGTTCAGTCAAACTCGTCATGAGGAGTACTCCTCCTCCTCCTGTAAGAACACTTCTATAATGTCTTCTGTGGCTCTGGCTCTGGTTCTGCGTGTGCGATCACGGAAGGCTTGTATCATGTGGACGCGGCGACAGTGTTGTCATTACTTAGAATTCCTCATGGGGGAGACAGAAACAGTGAAATAGGCTATCAAGGTGCATTATGGGAAGTGTAGGATCCATTGTTTTTGGAGTTTGACCCGTACTTGGCATTCAAAGTCAGGATGTCACGGCCTCTACTACACAGATTTTGATCATTTAAAAAAAAAAATCGCTGTCTTGTGAGTCCCCCAGCTTAATGGAAGAGCAACACCAAATCACTTAATGTTTTAAATTAATTAGATTATAGCTATGATAGTTCTGTTTTTATCTGTTTAGATGTAAACAAGGTTTTTAAACAGACCAAATAAAGGGGCTAAACTTGATGAGTCTGCTGATTCACTTTGTGTGTTACAGTCATGCACGCTGTTGGTGTATTCTATTAACATGTATTGGGCATTATTGTACGCTTAATTTATCATTTTAAAGGAAACCTATTATGCTTTCCCGTAGAGCTGGGCAATATATTGATATCGTGATATGAGACTAGATATCGTCTTAGATTTTGGATATCGTAATATGGCATAAGTATTGTCTTTTCCTGGTTTTAAAGGCTGCATTACAGTAAAGTGATATCATTTTCTGTTGTAACTGTTCTATTATTTGCCTTTACCCACTTAGTCATTATTAGAGTTTAGATTCTCTGCCCGGCCCGGCCGATATTTTCCGCTGCTATCCTCGGGCCGGGCCCTTGACCAAGCATTTGTGTTTTTTTAATCATCAGCCTACTTTATTAGCCTTATTCGGTGGGGAGAAAGCTATGCCTCTCCAGCTTCCCCCGTAGCTCTGGGTGTCCTGCACTGACTTGAGTGTGAGGTAAACTGTGCTACATCGTGTCTCCCCCATCTGCAGCGCTGTTGCCGGCCAGTGCGTCGGCACGCACGTATTAATTAGGTGATCGAGACAAGAAAATCTCCTATATGGTTCCAGGGCTTTGATTATGTTGCTGCCTTGATCTGTTAGCCTACCCTCACTATTCGGCTGAGGGAGCAGCTATAGGGTCAAGTTTAGGTTAGAGGGTTTTTTTTACGTTTCTTTATTCGGATCCATTTGCGATCCATTCCAGTCTGAATAAACAAACAGCACAGTTTACATGCTTCGGGTAGGGTCGGTCTTGATTTTTTGGGCCCGATCTAAGCTCTAGACATTATATCCACATTACTGCTGATTATTTATCAAAAATCTCATTGTGTAAATATTTTGTGAATGCACCAATAGTCAACGCTACAATATCGTTGCGGTATCGATATCGAGGTATTTGGTCAAAAATACCGTGATATTTGATTTTCTCCATATCGCCCAGCCCTACTTTCCCGTATTTTTTGTCATATCTGTAATGTTGGATGCTCATACTAAACAAGGCCAACGATTCAAATAATGACATATTTAACGTATGTCATTATTACAAACATATTTTTAAATAAAAATCCCTGTGAGTCAAAACTACAGGTTTCCCGCTGTTCTGAACGCTCCGGTTTAAGCAGTTTTTTTCTACTCTCGGCCTGGAATGTCTTCATACTGGGCTGATTTTCTTTATATGGTCATCTGCTCCAGGCACGCTACTGCACTGTTGACAGCTACATGCTAACACCGGGGAAGCCTGTAATCTTGGTTGCAGATGTTATTAATTTCCGCCCAAATTTTGGATCACATTCCAACTGGAACATGTCCGGTTGTGTAGTTTTTGGTTTAGAAGGCTTTATTGGTGATTTCTCACAGTATAAAGTCCCGCTATATACTCCATGCAGCCGGAGACAGATTGCAACGCATTGTACAGAGACAGCAAGAGCAGAGTACAGAGAATGCAGATGCAGAAGACCCGGAATCCCTGACCAATCAGAGCAGACTAGGCTTTATTAGGAAGGGGGCTTAAAGAGACAGGCGCTCCAACAGAGCGTCTCACACAGAGGGTGGATACAGGTGCAGCAACCATGAGCACTATGAGAAAGATAAAGGGTTTTTGAACATTAAAGCATGTAAACATGTTCTATTAGAAACACAAAATACAAGTATGAACCTGAACACAAGTATAATAGGTCTCTTTTAAGCCCTGTATAATATTCCTTTTAAAATGTGTTTCTAATTACTAGCATCACTATGATAATATTTTAACAGGGAAGAGATTTGTTTGCTACTTGTCTGTCACTGATAGTAAAACACTAATTCAGCTTGAACAATGAACAACGTGAAATATTACACCTGAATGACCACAAGTTGTTATTGGACGATAGCCTATCAACCAAATGCTGTAAAACCAGTAGCCGATGACATTTCAACTGTGCTATTATTAACAGTGCACGTGATAATATTGAACATCATGAACCATGTTTTATCCCTCATTTATAATCAGGTCAAACAAAGCTCGGTTTATTTAGTTGTTGACAGCAGGATCTGTCAGGATCTGACAGCAACTAAATAGATGATCGAGCATTAACTGTGTGTGTGTGTGTGTGTGTGTGTGTGTGTGTGTGTTTGTGTTTTTAGGTATTGGAGCGAACAGAGAATCTGGGCTCAGCATTTCTCCACAAAGGACACTCTAAGACCACAGACCCCCACATTGGCATCTTCTCTCAGAACAGACCTGAGGTAAAGACTTGTACACTTTTTCACTCACACTCCTTCTCTGACTCATAACTTAGTCAAATCTGGACACATAGACACACATGCGTATTTTTAGATTCAGTGTGACTTACACTCTCCGAGGATATCATTATCCCGGATGTCCATTGCGAGTAAACGTAAAAAAAAAGTTTTAGCTTAGAAAGTTTTTCCTCAAGTAATCCAGTGATAGTTGTCTGTACACCCATTGATACATTGCAAACAGGAACAGCTAATAGCTAATTTAGCATGCTTTTTCTGGTGCCAGTTTGCCAAAACATGAACACATTTAGGCTTAAAAAAAGAGTTTTAGGCCACAGTGTAAACGTCTGAACCCATGGTATCGCATACTCCCTGTGTCAGCCTTCAAAGCATTCTGGGAACTGTTGTTCCAGAACTTGAAGCATGATTATACTCCAACCAGAGGTAAGACAACGAATAATAGGGATGAAAACAGATTAATAACAGGAACAACTCGCAAGCAAATTGAAAGCATTCGTGGGTAGTCCAACTTATTCTGAAAATAACATTGTATGACATGTCTGGCTAACACATGTAGTGTGCTGTCAAAAACAGCACTTTTAGTGGACGGGAATTGACGATGCGCATTAGCCCTACACGGTTACATTGCAGCCTGGTTCTGCTGCCGGTCAAGCGTTTGCGCTCAATACTGGACCAATATCAAAGATTTTTGTTCACGTCACTTAGACACCAATGCATGGGGAAATAGGCTGGAAAATATAGAAATAACCCTTTAAAGTGATTTTCAGCAATGAAATTGAACCTTTAGTCAAACATATTAGGAAAGTATCTATAAATCAGATAGATGGAGCTATCGGAGCCATCAGAGTACATATACACTCTATTTATAATCTTACCAGTGTTTTTATCTGTTATTGTTTCTGAGTAAAAGGATTGCTTTATAATGCCTGTGTGTGTGTGTGTGTGTGTGTGTGTGTGTGTGTGTGTGTGTGTGCGTGTGTAGTGGACCATCGGTGAGCTGGCATGTTACACCTATTCTCTGGTGGCAGTCCCTCTGTACGACACACTGGGAACAGAAGCCATCGTCTACATTATAGACCTAGGTAAACCACAGCAGCAACAACAGAATGACATACACTCCATTGCCCCTGTGGGCCAGGGTTGTTGTTGGTGAAGAACTGCGTGTGACCGGATCTGTCTGCATGTGTTTGCACGTTGTTTCTGCAGCTTCCATCTCGACTTTGGTGTGTGACGTGGTAGATAAAGTCAACCTGGTACTGGACTGTGTCAAGGACAGGAAACACTCTGTGAAGACCATCGTTCTAATGGAGACCCCCAGTGCCGAGCTGGTCGACAGGTGTCAACAGGCTGGAATCCACATCCTCAGCCTGCAGGAGATGGAGGTCAGCTGGCTTATTTCTTCATTTCTGAGTTGTTTTTTTGTATGTTCAGCTCATCTCTTTAGTTAGTTTGGAAATATTCTATTTTATTGTTTGCACAACAATTTCACGCTCAATGCTTTCTTCCTCTGTCTTTGGTTATTTTCCTTGAACCTTCCAGTTCTCGTTGGTTCTGGTTCTCCTTTATGCTGACCTTACACCAAAACGACTTTTCAAGCGATATTTTCCAATATCGGAATGAAATCATGAGAGTATTGCTAGAGTTGGGATGCGCTCCCGTCGTCTCAATCGTTTGGTGTAAGGTGGTCATAAAACTCAGTGCGAGTCAGTCTTTTTTCCCTTCTTGACGTTCCGACAAAATCAAACGTGTTTGCTATTATCGTAAGTTTTAAGTCTTGGCAGTGAAGTTAAATCACATAAACATTGTCAACAACCAATGGGTGCGCTCCCTCCAGCACCAAACAGGAAGCAGTAAACGGCTAGAGCCAGTGTTGTTTATGGTTGCTCTGTCGCCGCGCTAAGCTAAACGCTAAAGAGGGAAAGTTGATGTTTTTCAACCCTTCTGAAGCGCGTCGTCCAAGGGGAGTTTTACCGGCGGATGAACGCGGACCTCCGGGTACTGCCGCCATTCATCTGCATGTACGGCAGGAAATCAGCAAACTTTCCCTCAAGTTACCAGCTAACGCTATCGGTAGCTAGCTAGCTTGGTTGGTTACATTTTTCAAAATGAATCTAGTTGTAGTCTTGCAATGTGTGACCCTGCAAGATCCCCAGTCTTTACATATTATGACAGTCTTTATCGTTAGATGTGAGATGATTGCTTTTAGATGTGAGATGGTGTCAGACTTTAGTCTTTTCAAAGTCTGTTCAAAGTCTTCTGGTGTATGGTAGGTATTACTTGTTTTTTTTGTCTTTTCGTTGTTGTTTTCTTGGTTTTATCTTGCTTTTGTTTTTTTTGCTTTCCTCTTTTGCTACCTTGTTGTGTGCTTACTTCTTGTTTTATTGCTTTGTTGTCAATTTAAGTCGTTCAGTTTCTTGTGTTCTTGCTCGTTTTCTTGTTCCGTTGTCTTCATTCCAGTTGTCTTGTTTTTTTATTTGGATTTTCATTATTGCTGTGTTGTTGTTGTTTTTTTTTGCTTTCTTTGTCACTTTACTCCATCCACAATGGCTTCATTAATGTGCTTTTCTTGTTGCGCAGTCCATCGGGAAGGCCAACCATCGCCAACCCATGGTAAGTAAACACTGGCCTGTAAGTGACTTATTGCCAGTCGATGCTTGAATTGACGACGATGTTGTGACACTGTTTGAACGTTGCCTCCCCAATCCCTGCAGCCTCCGCGACCTAAGGACATGGCTCTCATCTGCTTTACCAGTGGAACAACAGGTGACACACACACACACACACACACACACACACAGTGAATTAGACAGTGAACGAGTATCTGAAATATATACCACATATACACTTAAACTCTAAACTGTGTGTGTGTGTGTGTGTGTGTGTGTGTGTGTGTGTGTGTGTGTGTGTGTGTGTGTGACTTTCAGGAAACCCAAAGGGAGCTATGCTGACACATGAGAATGTTGTGTCCAACTGCTCAGCCTTCATCAAATTGACAGAGGTGAGGCGCTGGTGTAACACTTGAGCTGTTAAAGTAATAGTGAAACAATAGTTAGAGCATCTTCAGCTCCTGTAACAGGGATTTTTAGAAGGATTGAAATCGATGGAGGGGGTTTCCATCATTCAGATGGTAGAGTCCGAATTTGCCGTAAACAGAATGAGAACATGGATCCTTCATGCCTTGTTACCACTGTGCAGGCTGGTAGCGGTGGTGGTGTAATGTGTGTGGGGGATGCTATCCTATCAGTATTGGCCAACATTTCTAAAGAATGCTTCCAGCACCTTGTTGAATCAGTGCCATGAAGAATTAAGGCAGTTGTGAAGGTGAAAGGGTGTCAAACACGGTATTAGTATGGTGTTCCTAATAATCCTTTAGGTGAGTTTGTGTATATATATATATATATATATATATATATATATATGCACTGTATATATTTACACTGTCTTTTATTCTGCCATATTATAACCTTGCTTTATTGTTTTTTAACCCCTTGCCATTCCATCCAGAGTTATGTGGGATCTACTGTTGACCTGCTATCAACTCCCCTAAATATCCCCTGTCCCCCACTCCTACCCCTCTAGAAAAAGGAGGCAGAATGCTAAATGCTTTTTTTTTAACCTTTATTTATCCAGGTAAGTCGATTTGAGAACAAATTCTCATTTGCAACGGCGACATTCACACAGTTCCACATTCATACCTGGAAACAACCACAGTCCGATCTGCTGGCCACTGAGCAGCTCCACTGGAGCGGTTGGGGTTAAGGGCCTTGCTCAAGGGCACCTCAGCACTTTAATGAACTCTTTCCTCTTCTCTCCAGTCGTACGCTCAGACCACCTCAGATGATGTCATGCTGTCTTTTCTGCCTCTGGCCCACATGTTTGAGAGGGTGGTGGAGGTACACATATTAACACTGACTGTGTTCCTTTCCTGCCTGTGTGTGTGTGCGTGTGTGTGTGTTTGCTTCCCTGTCTGTTTGTCTGGCCATCGGTGTGTGTTTGTACAACTGTGTGTCCCCCTTCTGCGTGTTTGTATTCCTGCATCTGTGTGTGGTTTCAGGTTTGCTGTCCGTTGTTTTGCAGTGATGTCCATATGTCCTTCCTGCCCTTGGCTCATATGTTTGAAAGAGTAGTACAGGTATTGCATGTTCCCTTAGTTCCCATAGTCAGCCTTTGTTAATTAACACACATCAATTTTCCTGAGAACCCCTGTGTTGTTAAACTCTCTTTCATTACATACTCAGTTATGGTGACCTGTTAACTTTTGCCCTCTGCATCTTCCGGATGTTGCTGACAGGGACTGATGATAGTGAATGGCGCCCGGATTGGCTTTTTCCAGGGAGATATTCGTCTGCTGTCAGATGACCTGAACACGCTGAAACCTACTGTGTTTCCTGTGGTACCCCGACTCCTTAACAGAATGTATGATAAGGTAAGTGGGCACGATGATGATATGGTGCGTTCCATTTGTATGAGGAAGTCAAAATGTCTGCGTTCTAAGTCGGAAACATGCCCCCCAAAGTCGGATTTCCTTACAGTACCCTAAGCAAGTCGACCTCGAAATCCAACATGGCTGCCCCGTGCATCAACTGTAGCACTTCTGTCTTATTTGTGTCTCATTAAATCAGTCTTAAACACAGTACTGTCTGACTTCTATCTGTTGACATGTTACGCTGTTTGTATGCACAAAAAACTGGTATTGCTAACAATGGCTAACCTGGATAGAGCAGACCCCACAGTGAAGTCTGACTTGTTTTAAATGGAACGTGGTCAACTCGGCGGTTGATATCATTCCCAGCTCCGACTTCCGAGGTAAATGGAAAGCACTAATAGCCTTACCAAAAAGCATTGCACATGCTTCTCAATCTCTGACCCATTATCCATCCATCATCCAACCATCCATGATGCTGTTCTTATAATTATGGAGAGCCTTTGTGTGTGTGTGTGTGTGTGTGTGTGTGTGTGTGTGTGTGTGTGTGTGTGTGTGTGTGTGTGTGTGTGTGTGTGTGTGTGTGTGTGTGTGTGTGTGTGTGTGTGTGTGTGTGTAGATCTTTGGGCAGGCCAACACCTCTCTGAAGCGCTGGCTGCTGGGATTCGCCTACAGAAGGAAGGAGGCCGAGTTGAGGAAAGGCATCGTGAGGCGAGACAGTATCTGGGATCGACTCATCTTCCGGAAGGTTCAGGTACACAGAGCCAGCACAGTTAAAACTCCTAGTATGTCACTGTATAGTTGAGTGCTACGTGTCCAGGAATGTTTTCACTAGGGCTGATCGATTAAATTCTATTCACTCTAATTTCTGTTTCTGTAACATGTCTATTGTCGACCTTGTGAAAAATGGAGGTATTACAGTGTGCACAAAAAGGCTACTTTAAGTCAAAAAATGTATCCAGGTATCTTCCTGAATTTTGCAGTAAAATAACTAGAATCATAAAATTTTCATTGACATTGACATTGGTCTGTAAATAATTACACAACCAATTTGGGGGGGGGGGGAGAGAAACAAGAACATTACAGTAACTCACAGCAAGACAGACCAGTACAGTACAGTAGAAAATAAAGCCACGACAGAAAGACTTTGTTTCTACAGAGGGAAAAGGTGTAGGCTGAAACTACAGCTAATTGCACCTACCACCCACCTAAAGTTAATACCTCATGGACGTCAAAAGTAAAATCAGACCAATTTCACACTGACCCTACTATACTAATTCCTGCATGCCTACTGATCAGACACATTTATATCTGCCATAAAAACATTTCAGTTCCTCACTACAAGTGCCCAATAATTTCCCCTCTTTTTAACAGAAATAAAGTGGTTTTAGTCATCTGTTTTTTTTTTACCTTTTATAAAACAAAAATATATAAGTAACTAAAATAAATGTAACTTTAATAAAAGTAGTTTTGTTTAGAAACTAGTTTCAATCGTGGTTGAAGATTCATGTAGGGTTCAAATCCCTGTGTAAGGTCATGTACGCTTTGCAGACACAGGCCTAAGTCGTACAGTATGTAGGGTTTCTAGGGACTGTTGCATAACGCATGCATTAATATCCTAAGAGCACACGCTAAAATAAAAGATAAAATAAGCCTTTATCGATCCCCAGAGGGAAAATTCAGATGTTGCAGCAGCAGTAAAGACAGAGATAAGATCAGATAAATAGAGAAGTGAAAGAGAAAGAAGAATAAGAGGTACTGTATATACTAACTAATATATGAATAGAAGTAAAAAAAGAAAGAAATTAACTATAAAAGAGCATTTCAAGAATTAAAGACAAAGTACAACATTAATCTGTTGATTATTTTCTCGATTAATCGATAAGTTGTTTGATCTACAAAATGGCAGAAAATGGTGAAAAATGTCGATCTGTGTTTGCTTAACATCAAGATGACATCCTAAACATCTTGTTGTGTCCACAACTCCAACAAATTAACTGTCACAGAGGACAAAAGAAACTATAAAATATTCACATTTAAGATGCTGGAATCAGAGAGCTTTTACTTTCTTTTTTTTTTTTTTTATAGAAAAATGACTCAAACCGATTAATCGATTATCAAAATAGTTGGCAATTAATTTAATAGTTGACACTCATCGATTCATCTTTGCAGCTCTAATTGTTATCATCCTCAAACTAACTAAACTAGTTACTCAAACTAAAAGTGATTTAGATGGTTAAAGCTGTAAGGACATAGACATTCTGTTGCACTTTATCTGGTTGACTGTCGTGGCTACAACTGACAGAGCTGTCCAGTAATAAGGTGATGTGCTGCCCTCTGCAGGCCAGCCTCGGCGGCCGCGTGCGTCTAATGCTGACTGGAGCTGCACCCATCTCTCCTGCTGTCCTCACCTTCCTCAGAGCCGCAGTAGGCTGTCAGGTAGCACAAACACCCGCACAAAAACCCCGCACAAACACTCGTACAAACACCCGCTCAAACATTTGCACAAACACCTGCACAAACACCCTTCATTCAGTGGAAACCTACAGTACAAGCAGAAATGATAAAAAATAATCATATTGTCTCAGTTCTATGAAGGTTATGGACAGACAGAGTGCACTGCTGGATGCACCATGACCATGCCTGGTGAATGGAATGCAGGTAATGGATAACAAAACTGCTTGACTTGATTCATCTTTTACAAGGCTACACGCTCTCAATTGTGAAGAAAAAAGCTGACTGATTACTGCGGGCTACAAGAACTAAACTTGACGTCATGTCTGCAGGACACGTTGGAGCTCCCCTGCCCTGCAACTCCCTTAAACTGGTGGATGTGCCTGAGATGAACTACCTGGCTGCAAACGGCGAGGGAGAGGTGAAACACAAAGGCACACATCATCATAGAAACTCTTTTATACATTTCGTGATAATGTACGTCATTCATAAATGTGTGTGTGTGTGTGTGTGTGTGTGTGTCTCCAGGTGTGTGTGAAGGGTCCTAACGTGTTCCAGGGCTATCTGAAGGACCCCGAGAAGACCGCCGAGGCTATTGATGCAGATGGTTGGCTTCACACTGGAGACGTAGGAAAATGGCTTCCTGTACGTCAAGTCATGTTGTTTGAGTTCAGCCTCACACATTTCTATGCCTCCGTGCCGGGGACAGCCACGGCCGGAGAGGCATTATGTTTTTGGGTTGTCCGTCCGTCCCATTCTTGTGAATGCGATATCTCAGGAACCCCTGGAGGGAATTTCTTCACATTTTAGCAACAACATCCAATTGGGTTTAAGGATTTTGGAGGTGTTTGGTGTTTTAAGCCCCCAACGTCATCTTCCAGGCAGCGCTGCCTGGAAGGCGCTAGGATCAGGCAATGGTTAGGGTTAGGGTTGGGGTTAGGGTTAGGGTTAGGGTTAGGTGCCTTGAAGTCGACGGTGGCAGCGCTGCCTTGAAGTCAACGTTGGCGGATTAAAACACCATTGAGCGATTTTGGATGTCACTGTGATCATAACTAGGGTTGGGTACCGAAACCTGGTTCCACTATGGAACCGGTTCCTACGCAACCGGTAGGAATCGGACCGGATTAGAACGCAAATTTTGGTTCCTGAAATATTTTCCCTCTGTCGCTCCAAAACAGACGTAAAAATATCACACTTTCTCTGTATGCTAGCTACCGTAAATGTAGGCTACTTTTAAAATGCCATATTTTCCCTCTGGGCTCACCAAAACGGACGTAAAAGCATATTAACCATTGACTGCACGTGATCGCTAGTAAACACATTACATCTTTGATGCCATTTTTCAGTTTTTCAAGAATCGGTTTAGGAATCGGAGTCGTTTTAAAAGTACCGGTTCGGCATGAGAATCGTAAAAATCCAAACGATACCCAACCATGTCCATCACTGAAGAATTCCTACGGTAAATTATGACACCATTTCACACAAATGAATAATAGGATAAAATTATGAAGTAACGTCATTTTTTTGTACGTTTTTTTTCTCTTCCAAGTCTGTGATATATTCCAACGCACCGGCACAGAAGAATTTCTTCATGTGCAACGTCATAATCCGCAAAAAAAAAAAAGATACTGATTTGGTGACACTAATGTTGAAACTTGTGGTGATTGTGTAGCTCCTATGTGCTGCCGGGTTGAAGCATCCACGTTACTGCAAAAGATACTTAATTCCATTTAAATAAATGGCTTCAAAGTCTTCAATACATATATTATGTAAGTCTGGTGGAGACATACAACCACAAGGCGGTAATTTCTAGTTTTATCAGCCTCACCTTGTTCATCTCAACTTCACACATATTTATTTCAACCGAAGTTCATTACATTGAGCTACATATCATAAAATGCTGTATTTCCAACAGCCTGTAGACATTTCATAGAATGTAATTATGTGTGCATGTGTGTTGACAGAATGGCACGCTGAAGATCGTGGACAGGAAGAAGCACATCTTTAAGCTGGCACAGGGGGAGTACATTGCTCCGGAAAAGATAGAGAACATCTACATGAGGAGTGATGCAGTGGCACAGGTCTTTGTGCATGGAGACAGTCTGCAGGTAGGTGGAGGATATTCCGAGTGTGCGTGTGTGTGTGTGTGTGTGTGTGTGTGTGTTGCGGATGTGTGTGGTATTATGCTAGGCCCACAAATTTACTCTTGGCTCCTTCTGACCTCTGTTCCCTTTGGAGAAAGTGTATCTCAGTGGGATTGGTGTATTATGAAGCAAAGTCCTATGCTTCCTTCCACTGTAATCAATGATAGTGGGGACACCGGGCATGAGAGCAGCGCGTAATGGTGTGCATGCACCGCTGAGATTCACTCCAAGCATCACTTCCATTTATATTTTTTACGTGAGGTGCGTGCGGCCCTTTTACACAGAAATGGATCCTAAAGTGTCTATAATTGTTTTAAATTAAACTACTGCTATACAGCGAGTGACTTGATGACGGTCAATGAGTTCCTGTTTGTATTTCTTCTTTCCCTCACCTGAGTCCCCTGATAACAGCTGATGGATTGACGTTTTCACAGCGCTGTCCAGAAACTGAAGAAACCACAACAATCCACCGTCTCGCCTGTGACTCACACAGTCCTACGCCGTGTGTGCTCAGCAGGTGTAGCCAGTTAAAAAGCTACATCCAGCGGTCCATGTGCAGTGTAGCCAAAGCATAAAAAGCCCTGCTGTATTTAACTTGTATGCACCCACGCACATCCGTGACTGTACTGACCTGGGGTCCGTTTCAGGAAGGAGGTTTAACAAACTCTGAGTGTAACCCTGATCTCTGAGTTGATTTACCCTGAGATGGGAAACTCTGAGTTTTCGGTTCCAGAACAGCTGATATGAGTTGGTTCAATCAACTCAGGGTATGTTCACGCGCGTGCGCCACCACAATAGAAAGGTAGCATGAATGGTGCCATGATACTACGATTCACCATGGTAACGACCACAAACAAACGGGTCGGCGTAAATACTCAATGCGCACATACAGCGAGTTTGAACATGCATTTTGTTAAAAAAGCAAGACAGCGGCTGCTGCTGTAAAAGAGAGAGAATTGGTGTGGGAGAAAATTGCTGCTCGAGTCAATGCGTAAGCATTAACAGTGTATTAATTTCATTTTTAATCACAGTTAACTTATAATATTACTGGTGAAAACTGGAATTGTATTATACCTATAATTTCATTTAGGTGCAATCCTGCGGGCGAAAAAGTAAGCTACTACTATATATCCCATTCTGAGGCTGCAGCACCATGACCATTAACAGAACTATAATGTATAATCATTTATTTCTTTTTAATGGCTCTCACTGGCTTGTCTCCAGGGAACACTACAAAAACGTTTAAAAAAAAACGGCTCTGCATACAGTGGCTTTACTATTACGGTATATCACCAATGTTATAAAAAAAAAAAAAAAAAAACGTAATGCGACACAAAGACTCTGCTTGGATGCTAATAAAGCATGTCCACGATGGTGGACGTTAGTGATATGAGGATGGATATCTACATATCTGATGGACTGTGAAAAACAATACCTCTCAAATCGGTTATGTGGAAATGAAAATACATCGGGTCGGGACTCAGTATCATCTCCCGACGTAAACACTCTGTGAAGCAATACAGCTTTTTCATCAACGGGATCGTCGACAAGCATGATACAGACTGCATGAATGAATGAATGAATGAATGAATGGCGAAATGAGTGAGAAGAAACACATTCAAATCACTCATCAAAACACACCTCTTCAGATTAGCCTTCCACATCCAATAGTCTTACACATTATCTACTGTTAGTTACTAGTTTTATTGCTTCCTCTGTTGGAAAAAATGTGCTGGTTTTACTGTCAAGTATCTTTGAGTACCATATTAAGCACTATATAAATAAAATGTATTATTATTATTATTATTGTTGTGTTTGTCTCCAGGCATGTCTGGTAGCAGTGGTGGTTCCTGACCCTGACTTCCTATGTGGCTGGATCAAGAGGACCCTGGGACTGGAGGCCAGCTACCAGGAACTGTGTGGCAGAGCGGTAATACTTTTACAGAATTTGATTACAGCATAGTACAGTGGCTTCAGACTGCATACATACAGTTTCCTGTGTCCACGCTGTGAATTAGAATTAGTTTTCTCCATCCCGCTCCCGCCGAAATTTCTGACCATTACCGGCCGCACCCGCAGCGTGTGTGTTACACTCCCGCCCGCTCCCGCAACGTGTACGTCCACTCCTGCCCGCACCTGCAAAACTCTGAGAGTTTATGCCTGCACAGTAATAGAGATGCATTGACTTTGTGTCTTCTCCCGTCCCGCATGAGAAAACGCGTCATTTTATAGGCTAATGTAGGGAGAAGATGCAGGGAAAGAAGGCAGGTGCTTGCTGCTGTGAGACGGGGAGGAAGGAGCAGAGGATGAGGGGGCGGGCGGACGGTGGACGGAGCCTCGGAGCTCCCCCATCCTGGGAGGCTCAGACACGCTGCTGGTGTCAGTATATATATCTATGGTGTCTGCTGGCGTGGGGGGGGGGGTTCCAGGCTACATCCCCATGATCCCGCAGTGTTTTTTTATTAGCTGCCCGTTTCCTCCCGCGAGATTTGCGTTGGCAGCGGGACCCAATCCCAATGCAGCCCTCTACTGTGAATCCATTTCCATTTTAGGACAATATTCATTTCATACATATTAAGTTTTAATATGTTTATGTATGCACCAACAACCAAGGCAAATTCCTGGTAAGTGCTACTCACTCGGCAATAAATCCTTTTATGATTTCAGAGTTAAGCAATACATCTCTTCATTCAGAGCAGTGATTCACACCAGGCATGCAGTACATGTACACCAGGAGGTACTTCTGCAGTTGTGTTGGGGTTATGTGGAAAAGCATAAATAAACAAAGAGGTCTGTAAAGTGGTGCGAGGCTGATCTCCATATATTTATTATCTCAATAAGTAATAAACTACAAGCTAATAAGCAAGGTATGCTAGGTAATTAGGACTGCAGTTGAAAATTAGCCGACTGGCTAACACTGGCGCATTTACAGAACTGTTGATTAATGTGCGTTGTCCTAATCAAATCAACTTACGAACTTAAACTTGAACAGGACTAGCCTCACACCAAACTGCTGGAACGCCTGAACGCTAACTGTTGCAATTGAGAGTGTGTGAAAACTTGTCAGCAAGCAGAGAATTCAAAAACAGAAAGAAAAAAAAAGCCTAAAGTAACAGATAAATGGTTGAAAGATGCAGCTTTGATGACTCCAGGTGGTTGTTTTATGAATGAAAAGTCAACCAAACCTACTAACGAAAAGATACTAAAGACAACACACCCACTTGACCACAGCCCATGTACCGAGTGTGAATTAAAAGAGCTACCTCTCTTTTACGTCCTTTCAGGAAGTCAAGGCAGCCATCTTGAAGGACATGGTGCAACTGGGCAAGAATGGAGGCCTCAAGTCCTTTGAGCAGGTAAAACACTCGCTCATATTTCAGCTGAGATTCAAAATATCCTTTCCTGTATAGCACTGGGTAGCTCTGTAGACGTAATGTTATTCCAAACTTTGTTTAGGCATGAGACGCTGTTTTCCTGGATCTGAAACATTATCATCCTGCCTAACGCCACCTGCCAACGTGTGTGTGTGTGTGTGTGTGTGTGTGTGTGTGTGTGTGTGTGTGTGTGTGTGTGTGTGTGTGTGTGTGTGTGTGTGTGTGTGTGTGTGTGTGTGTGTGTGTGTGTGTGTGTGTGTGTGTGTGTCCTGTTAGGTGAGGGCCATCTGCATCCACACCGAGCTGTTCTCAATCGAGAACGGCCTGCTCACTCCAACAATGAAGGCCAAGAGGAACGAAATGCGACAGTACTTCAGATCCCAGATAGACGAACTGTACAGTGGGATCGAAATGTAGGAGGAGAGCAAAATGGAAGACCAGACCCACAAGCTACCAAAGGCAAAAAAAGGAAGAGGGGAGCACGAGCTAAAGCACACACAGGGAAGCAAATGAAGAGATCCTGTCTTACCAAAAGAACCATCAACATGTCTAGTCCTCATGATTCACAGCATTTAGAACAAAAAGACCACAAGACCTTCGAAGGTCCAGGGTAGATTGTATGCTCAAAATAAATTATATTCTATCTAGTTTATTGATGAAATAGTTTTGCCTATGCTATGTACAGTACAAATATGTAACAACGTGTTGATTCTAATCAGCTATTGTGTGATAACATCTCCATTAAGGATGCTTTTTAAAGGGAAATATAAAAATGCAGCTCTGTAGCATCAGACATCTCAGGACTTCACTGGCAAGACACACACACACACACACACACAAACACACGTCTTTTAACTTCAACGATAGAGGAAGACACCACTGAAACGGGTTCACTGAGGGTTACATTTGGATTAAAAGCCATATTGATCACTTTGTCAGCCGCACACTACAACTTAAACATTTCAGGTCTTTGATGAGATTTTTTCTGTCTTTGTGACGTGATTTTATACGAGGTTGTCTTTTTTTTTTGCGGTAGAAAGTTGAAATCCACAATGGATAACGGGATCGTTTCGGTTGGGTCCTTAAATCTTTTCAATAATAAGCTTGGGTCCTATTAGGACCCTGAGAAATCAGCAGAGCGAGCCATATTAAAGATAATCTAAACAAAGCTAGCTGGAAACGGGGCATTCAGGTACTAATGAACAGTCAGGACATTGGGAAACTGTGTCACTGTTTTAATTTATTTATGATGGGAACATGAAGGGAAGAGAATAGTTGAAGAAATCGTTCTTAAATTATAATAATACTATAGTAGGGTTAAATTATACATTTCTAAATAACATGGTTTACAACCTGAATGAAATCCTTTTGAATGTTTATAGTTTACATTTTATGGAAGTACTTTTGACTAGGGTCTTGCTCTGGCTGTTTTTCACTGTCATCCCAGATTTGTTTTGTAAAGATTTTAATTTAAAATCAATAAAAAAAAAAAAAGAGCTGTTTGATCTCATGTATTTTGCTTTATCAGTGCTGTTTGTACAATGGTAAATACATGTAGGTATGTAGTTCAGTCCTATTGTATGTATTACTCCAAGGGATTGTATGGTATGTATAGGCCAGAACAATTTTTAATCCTCATATTTTATTTAGTAGGGATTTTATTGTCTATATGCACGGGACTAAGATATAGAAAACCAAAAAGCCATCTCTTTCTCTTGCTTAGGTGCTAAAACTAGAATTGTTGTGTTTTAGGTATTTTTTAAAAACGTAATACTTAGTCATTGTTGCTTTAGCCATTGTTCCCTTGAAATAAAAGCTCGATCAGAGCCCTGAGCTTTATTTTGGCTCTTCAGAAATATATGGGTGACGTTACATATACATCAGATATGTATACATATATACATCAAAGCAAAGGGGTATTTTATGCATGGATGTATTGATTTGATCAGAGCTGAGGCCTGTACAGCCTGACGCTGTTTTACGTAAATCACAACGCTTAAGGCCTTTTTATACTTCTGCGTCAAATCTACGCCGTTGCTACGCACGTAGGTACGTGAAGACACAAACCTATCCTATCAATATCACTTCCAGTGGTGTAGTCTACGTGATAGTAAGCTCCAGGATTTCTATATAGGCTACCCACTTAAAAATGCCCAATGACATATAACAACATAGGCTACTTTCCATTATATTTTTGATAAATTTTGAATTGTCACCCGTGCTTTTTTCTTAACATCTATAGGTTGAATAAAGGTATTTTTACCGTAAATTGGTGCATTAAAGTGTATCGGAATGCAGGAAATGAAGTCGTTGATGCTTAAAACTTTCCTGGGGGGACACCCAGGCCCCCCCACTATGATATGCCCCCTTCCTCCCCCAAAGGTACATTCTGGCCAATATACAGTAGGCTACAGTACACCCACTATAACAGTATACATTAGACTACACTGGTCACTTCCCCATCAATCAGGCACAAGATCTGACCATAGTTACACTTTTGCTTTCCATGAACTGTCGTTGCTTTAGCCTTTTATTTCAGTTGAAACCCTGGCAGTGGTAAGCGATCGTGAGAGAAAATAAAAAAAAATATCAAAACATAATTCTAACCTATGTGCGTATTGGCAACACACGGCTGAAGAAGCCGACAAATAGCCTATATATAATTCCCTCCGCTTAAAAATCTAAATCTTTGATAAAGATACCCATCAGTTAACGGGGTTGTCGGTCTCTGCCCCCTGCAACCTGAAGTTAGCTCGTTAACGCCAAATCTTGCTTCGTAGTGGCCTCAGATCATGTATGTATTACAGTAAGAGAAGCAGATTCTGAACCCTTTCGCTTTCCGTAGGACCGAAATTTAAATTCCTCTTGGGATAGATACACATTTTCAATGCAAATATTTATTTTAAGCTAAGTGTATCTATACTGCGTCATTGTAAAATTAAGGCTAAAGTGTTATAATGTTATGCACATAAACTCTCATTTTGAGATGTAACGTTTTCGTCGTTATAAAGCTAAATATTGTACCCCCTGCCACCCCTCCCTTGTATATCTGAAATGGTACAGTCCGGAACTTCAAGCATTTTGCGGGAAGCGGTATCAATTCGAGCTGCGGAGTGTTTACAAAACAAACTTGTTACTTAACTAAGCTACAGTTATTCCAAATGAGGTGAGAACTATCAGTTATGAATTTATCTAGCTAGTTGGTAAAGGGTATACATGCAGTTTAGTGTCATAAATCCCCCCTTAACGTCTATACGTGCAGTTTAGTGTCACATATTCCCCATACAATGTCCTTAATTAATTATAAACCTGCTAAACCACCTGTGCTACCCTAGCTAACCCTAACCTGTCTCAAATCCTCATCATTTGGCACACTCGGTTTCTGGAAAATAATTTGTGACACTAAACTGCACGTAAGCCCAACTTCATAACATTAGTAACGTTATGCTTACAAATCGGTCACGTCTTGTGCTGCTAGTTTCGGCATGTAGCTAGCTAGCTAGCTAACCTTATCGTTATCGAATTGATTCGTGCTTTTCGCAACCAACCCTAATTTGGAAGAAACGTGTGTGATAAAAGAGGTCTAACTATTAGAAAAAAATAAGTTATTTGTTTGTGCTGATAATAAGCATAACGTTACCAAATGGTAAAATATATGGACATTTACAACTTAAAAACAGCACTCTGACACATTTGTAGGGAAATTAGCTTTGCAGTAGTCTCGCATTGCCAGACCTATCTCCAAAGCGCTAGGTTTAAAGTTAATACATGAATGTACAACGTCTACTAAATGGAGTTTGGCTTGAGGTTAGCCACATAACAGCTAGCTAAACAGAATGATACAAAGGCTCCCTACGAGATTTGGGGCTCAGCCATTGGCTGTAGTAGGGCTCAGCATTAGCATAACACAAGCCTGGAAATGATTGGGACTCAGTAGCGTGTCACTTGAGCATGGAGGATTGCTCAACGACTCAGTAAGCAGACTCATTTGGTTGGAGGTGTCCCCTCAACTGGTGACGGCGATGGCTCAAATATTGAGAATGATGATGATGATGAATAATATGTTCCTCTGTCTTCTATGTCTCCACAGTGCGAAAAAGGCCAGAGGTGCCAAAAAGGCCAGAGGAGCCAAAGCGCTCACGGCAACACATCATGAGAGTCAAGTGAGTTGGTCAACACTGCACTACTGATTCGATGAAAATTCGTATTGGCAATATATTTATTTTTAAAGGGAGGAAAATAGAGCTGGGTGATAGGAGAAAATCAGATATCACGATATTCTTCACCAAATACCTCAATGTCAAAATCAATATTGTTGTTATCCATCCAAACTCTATATTACAATATTGTAGGGTTGACTATTGGTGCTTTCACAAACTCTTTTAACAATGAGGTTTTAGATAAATAATCATCAATAACGTGGATACAATGACTAAGTGGATGAATGCAAATAATAGAACAACAGTGTGATAAGTTTAGAAAATGACGTCACTTTACTGTAATGTAGTCTTTAAAGCTAGAAAGGGGGGGCCACCAAACTGAGGAGGACACGCTGTTGGATGCTGTCCTCCTCTACTACTTGAATGCCTAACGAATCTCTCTCTTTCTCTCCCAGTGACCCTGTCTTTCACTGGTTGAAGCCTGAAAATATTGTAAACAAATTAATAACATAACTAATTACACTGGTGGGACTGTTCAGCTCTGTTTCAGACTGATACCTCCGGTTCAGGCTGGTCCTCATCCTCAACACCTGCCTTTTTCAGTCACGGAAAATACTTTTCAATAGGCTACTCACCTGGATTGAAGCAGCAAACATTCAGTGTAAGAGTAAAAAAAAGGGACATAACGTTATTTAGAATGTTTATTTGATTCACAGCTGCTACATATAGTGTTTTGATGATATAAAATATTTTTATAGGACTTTTTAATGTGTGATTGTGTAAAGGTGTTCACGAGATAGATACCAACCTTTTGTTGGAACCTTTTTTCCAACTTGTGAAATTTCTTGTCTCCTTATGGAGACAGACGCTGTGTGTGTCTGTCTGTCTGTCTGTCTGTCTGTCGCAAGTGACAGAGAGACGGAGGAGAGCAGGGAAAGGAAATGCAGCTGAACGTGTTTTTAAATAGCGTTTTAAAAAAGGGAAAAAAAAGAAGAATGACGAAACGCAATGTGCGGCGGCCGGTGTTGATAGTGCTGCGCACCGCCACACATTAGTCTGTGTGTGGGAAACACTGGTATCTATCTATCACTTTTTTTTCCCAACTTCAAATTTTTCCCAGTTTCAAATGATGTCCCCAAAAGGAAACTTTGTTTTATCTAAAAATATACATTTCTCTCTTTGTTCGTCTCACTTCAATTACATTGCTGCAAAATGGGATTGTCAAGCAGACAATATGATCAACACATACGTAATAATAGATCCGTACTTGGCATCTGTGTATAGATACAGTATTGCCATGGAAAATATCGCCATCCTATGCTGTATTGATTCAAAACTGCATGTAAAAAGACGTTTCTTTTGCTCCTTATTGTTGTTTGTTTTGCTGTGGGCGTCCAGCTTTTTTTCCAACCACTATTTTTGTAAATAAAAGCATTACGTACGTAACTCAAGCCATCGTGTTATCCCATTTAAACCAGATTCCCAGCGCCTTCTTTAACACTATGTCTGCAATTGTGTTATTACACCGGACTTAAAGTTCGCTTCATTGACTGTACATTATGGAATTGTAATTTAGTTTTTTTCTCTGTTGTGTTCAAATCCAGAAAGGTTCATCTAAAGATCAAATGGATTCTCCCAACCTGTCTGCTATAGAGAGAGGCAGCTTCCTGGAGGGACTGCAGCTAAATTATGGTAAGTGTCTTTACACCGTACGGCTATATCCTTGTCCGTGTCATGATGTCTTTACAATTCTTGAAGAAAGCGGGAAACTATTTTCATTTAACACCTTAAACATAACCAAATGGACTTTTGAAAGCCCCAGTTAAAGGTGCTCTAAGCGATGTTGGGTGACGTTACTTCTTGTTGACGTTCAAAGTACTGTCAAACAAAACGAGGCGAGCTCGCCCCTCCCTCCTCCTCATCTCGTCCCCTCCCTTCCGTGCACTAAGCAAAGCCCCCCAAACCCCCACCCCCAACTCCTTCTTGTCGGTTATTGGCTGGAACGCTGGAACACTGTTTGTTATGTTTGGTGGTGCAGGTTGGCAGTAGCTCAGCCCATAGGGAGTTGGGTTGGGAATCGGAGGGTCGTTGGTTCAAGTCCCAGTACGGACCAAAGTACAGAGTGTGGATTGATAGCTGGAGAGATGCCAGTTCACCTCCTCTTGAGCCCCCCTCTTGCCCACTCACTCTGACATCTCTCCATTTGTGCATGAATAGGTCCTGAGCGTGTGTGTGTATTTCAGGCCTGTGTGTATGTGTAGTGATTTCTAACAAACAGTGTAAATTGTAATTTCCCCACTGGGGATCAATAAACATTCGTTCTGCTTCGCCTGGAGGGTAGCAGCATAAATTCACCCCACAAGGGATGACTCGGATCAGCCAGGATGGCTCTCGTCTTCTTCAAGGATCTGGCCTTATACAGTTTTTATACAGGTTTCTTATACAGGTGTGCAGCAGTTTTGCTGCACACCTTCACGATACCTTGCATGCGATTTTTCTGTTTAATATAAAGTGACCCGTGCCAGCAGATAAAAGAGAAATTAAGAACTGATTCGATAAAGCGGGAGTAAAACATTTTCATAAAAACGGTGTCGACATTAAAACTGCGACGCTTACAAAGAGAGTGCGTGCGCTGATGTGCTTTTCTTTTTACACACAGCATCAACCTGGGACTCAAAGCACAGTTTACTGTCGATCACAGTCCCAAGATATTTGTACTGCTGCACTAGTTCAACTGGTTGATTGACAATGATTGTCCATTACAACCGGGGAAATGAGAGTGGGATTTCTTCTGAAGTCAATCATCAGAACATGCACATCTCTTTTATTTTTGCCACGTTCATGTTTAAAAAGGAGGATTTACACCAATCAATAAAATCACTGACTACAGGTCTACGTGTTCAGAGTCGTCACTGCTGAGGAGGGACACAATGACAGAATCATCCACAAATTCAATTTTCTTTGTGAATCTTTTGTGTAGCCCTGACCCTTGTTACCAGAGTCTAGCATAATGTCACACCAGCGATCTTGTGCTGACCCCGAGAACTCTTGTGTTGCCAAGGTAACCCCCTGCACAGCACCGCCATGGAGGAAGATTTAAACGTCCTGGAGGAGGAACAGGTGAACGGAGGAAAAGCTCTGAGAAAGGTGACTCCTCAGAGGTCGAAGGCGACCGTTAAACCGAGTGGAGAGAATGAGGAAGCGAAGAAGAAAAAGAGGAGTAGAAGTACTGGAGGGACGCCTGCAGCAAGGTGAGCTCACAGAGAGGTTCCTCTCTAGACCAGTGGTTCTCAAGGGGCGTCGCGAGATGGTTGGGGAGGAAAAAAAGTGAAAAAACATATTCTAGACTGGGGAATGGTTTTTACATGACTGTGTGAAGTTTGGTACATTTCATGTGTTATATTCAGAGCCTCATTTGTAAATTAGGAGTCCCTGGAACACAGAACCACTGCTCTACAGTAAGGTTAATATATCATTCACAGATTTCATGATGAATCATTTTGGTCTATAAAGACATAATGCAATAAAAGTTAATGGAAAAAAAATTTTTGTTCAAAGAATGAATGGAATATTATTGAGCAAATTACTAAGTATTATACTAATACTAATTTGAAAAAGAAGTACTTTTTCTTTCATACTCTTAAATAGAGAAAATGAGAATCACATATCACGATATTATTGACAAAATACTGTACATCGACGTGGATATTGCTGCAGTTTTGTAGGATAGACTATTGGTGCTTTCACAAAATATTAACGCAGTGAGAGTTTTGATAAATAATCATCAGTACCATGGATGAAATGACTAAGTGGGTAAAGGCAGATAATAGAACCGCTAGAACAGTCTGGTAAGTTCAGAAAATGACATCACTTTACTGTAATGCAGCCGTTAAAACCAGGAAAACACTCGTGTCATATCACGATATCCAAAATTGATATCAAGTCTCATATATTGATATGTTGATATAGTATATCAATATATTGCCCAGCTCTGGAGACCTATATACACATAGCAACAGGTCAACAAATATACAGGTGTCCATATGTACTCACAAAGGCACTCACATTTATTATATGTTATACATTTATAAATGCATTAAAAAAAAAAAAGTTAGTAATTAGTAAAAGTGAGTAATTACATGGCCATAGTTAATTTTTTTAAATATTTAAATCTGCCGTTACCGAGTCCCTATCCAAT
The DNA here is from genome assembly GCF_031162955.1 of Sander vitreus. NCBI lineage: Eukaryota > Metazoa > Chordata > Actinopteri > Perciformes > Percidae > Sander > Sander vitreus. Next base: position 29,765,225 of record NC_135864.1, on the reverse strand, counting down.
ACTTGTGTTTGCCTTGATAATACAGCTGTACACTGTTTTTTATTACAAAAATAATAAGTAAACAAAGTAACTAAAATAGGTCTTTGGCTTAATACATTTAACTTAGTGCAGCTACCATTTTTGTAAAACTTGCATATAAAATCAACTTCTACTTAGAATGGTGAAGAATTTACTGACGTAAGTGAGCCAGGTAAGGTGACTGGGGTGACTGCCGATCCCCAAACAGTTCCGATCGGGACATCCCCTAAATGTAATAAATCCAGTTTAAGAATTGTGATGAAATACATCCGTGACGTTTGTTTCAGGTCCAAGGGGTCAGGGAAGTGGAGCAGGGATTTAGGGTAAAGGGGTCAGTTGATGGGCCATCTTGGAGAAATTGGGGTGTAGCACCTAACAGTCTGGCTGATATGGCCGCATGGCCAGGCCCTTTTCTATTTTGTTTGTTAATATCCTGCCTTGCCATCAAATTGTTTAACCGTCTCTGTGTCCCCACAAGGCCAGTGAAAAACCAGCAGGTGAAGAAAGGCAAGAAGAGAGAGAGAGAGTCAGGAAGTGGAGTGTCCAGTGGCCCTGAGTCACCGGTAAGGAGGTGAACAGTAAAGTCTCCAACAACAAGGGTAGTCTCCCAAAGATCTTCAGCAGGGGGTCCTCCAGAGTTACTGCACGGGGCCCTCCAGATTAACGTTTGAAAGATAAAAGGAAAGTTTATTTTTCTTCCAAAAATGAAACTATGTCTTAAAATAGACATGAATTTAGCATATTAGAAATAGGGCCTTGGCGATATGGAGAAAATCAAGTATCACGATATTTTTGACCAAATACCTCGATATCGATACCGATACGATATTGTAGTGTTGACTAATGGTGCTTTCACAAAATATTTACACACTGAGATTTTTGATAAATAATCACCAGTAATGTGGCTATAATGACTATGTGGGTAAAGGCAAATAACAGAACTGCTAGAACAGTCTGGTAAGTTCAGAAAATGACATCACTTTACTGTAATGCAGCCTTTAAAACCAGGAAAAGACAACACTTTTGCCATATTAGGATGTCCAAAATCTAAGACGATATCTAGTCTCATATCACGATATCGATATATTGCCCAGCTCTAATTAGAAAAGATGAATTGAATCAAATTCATGAAAACAAAAAAAACCATTTCATTTACACAACACTGATGATAGGCTTACTATAGGTAAGGTAGCCACTATGGTAGCCATCCACAGATACAGTTAAGCTTAAGGATTCACTGTGACTTCCACATGTATGTATAACATCAAAACCTGATGTATAAATATTACATGACTATACATCCATTTTCACCAATCTGTCCAAGTTTAGTATGCAGCTAAATTATATACATGTAGTCCCTACATGCTCCGTTTCTCTTTCAGCTAAGGGGTCCTTTCTCTTAAAAACGTTGAAGACCCCTGCTCTATAGTATACCACAAGTATAGTGCTAATACGGTCACAGGAACTTCCTGTATGATTAGTTAAGTGGAGACTGTACATATGCTGAGACAATGTTTTGCTACGTTTATTTCTTCTTCCAGGAGCAATCTGACCCTGGCACCGCCCAGCGGAGCCGGAAGAAATTCCTGTCCTCGGAGGAGGAGGAGGAGGAGGAAGAGGAGGAGGACGACAAGAGTTGGGTATGGACTAACCCCTAGTTTCCACCAGGTGCATCTGCGCTGCGTTCCGGAGGCGCCGCGACCCCTGCGAGCAATCGCTGCCATTCAAGTCAATGTTTAATATTCCACGGCGCGTCCCAGTAACGTGGGTGAAGCGGCTCTCTGCTGAGTGCTGAGTGAAGGTAAATAGTAGCTTGATGCTCCGCTTCTGAGACACTCCCGAGTGACACTCCCGGTGTGGTATGGCGCGTGGCAGAGGACGGAACAAAATCGGAACGCAGCACAGACGCGCCCAGTGGAGAATCGGACTTCTGCAGATTGTTGTAACCAGGAGCCCATGTGTGACCTTTCACTTTGTTTATATTCGTCTTTTTCTTTATGTCATTTATCCAGTGCCCAAGTCCAAAGAAGGCCAAGGGGTATCAGTTGAGCACAACCAGAAAGTCTTTGTCTGATAAGTCTAAATCTAGAAAGTCTTCATCAGGTAAGGGATGAGAGCACAAGAGGCTAAGCTGCAAAGTCAAACGGCACTGTATACTTCAGAATTGCATCTCAGGTGTTATGTTTCAACCCTGTTTAAGGTCATTATAGTCTGACATTTTGGAAAATGTTACTTACGTGCCCTCTTGCCGAGAGTTAGATTAGAACATCGATGCCACGCTCATGTCTGAACATTAAATATGAAGCTCAGCATAAAGACCTTTGGACAGAGCCAGGCTAGCTGTCTCCCCCGTTTCCAGTCTTTATGCTAAGCTAAACTAACAGTGTCCTGGCTGTAGCTTCATATTTAAAGGAACACGCCGACTTATTGGGACTTTAGCTTATTCACCGTAACCCCCAGAGTTAGACAAGTCGATACATACCTTTCTTGTGTCCGTGTGTGTTGTAACGCTGTCTGACGGTTCCACCGGTAGCTTAGCCTAGCACAGAACCTGCAGGTAACTGGTTCCAACTAGCCTACTGTTCCGAATAAGTGACAAAATAACGCCAACATGTTTCTATTTACATGTTGTGATTTGTAGAGTCACAGCGTGTACAAAAAACAACAACGTAACATGAGACACAGCCATCTTCTAACCGTAAACAAACAAACTTGGGCAGAGTGATTTGCTTTGCAGCAAGCCTTTCTGAGAATATAGTTCCCGGTTTGTTTACGGTTAGAAGATGGTTGTGTCTCATGTTACGTTGTTTTTTGTACACGCTGTGACTCTACAAATCACAACATGTAAATAGGAACATGTTGGTGTTATTTTGTCACTTATTCGGAGCAGTAGGCTAGTGGAACCTGCAAGTTCTGTGCTAGGCTAAGCTACCGGCGGAACTGTCAGACGGCGTTACAACACGCACAGACACGAGAAGGGTAGCCTATGTATCGACTTGTCTAACTCTGGGGGTTACGGTGAATAAGCTAAAGTCCCAATAAGTCGGCGTGTTCCTTTAACTGACAGATATTTGAGTAGTTTCGATCTTCTCATCTTAAGGCCCGGACACACAGAGCCGATAATCGGCCGTCAGACAGTCTGGCGAGGTCAGTGACTCGAGTCTGTTCGGTGTGTTCCGTGCCGTCGTCCATCCGAGGGGCCGTCGTCCTTTATTTTGGCCGATTTGACATGCATAATCGGCAGTCGGACTCAAATGACCCATCTGATTGGTAGAGTGCTAACCCGGAAACGGGGAGCGAAATGAGCGTGACTAGAGTCTCTCAAAATCTGACGAAAATCTTTTAAACTGACCTTTGTTGATCTGACATGAAGACAGATTCAGCAACTGCACGGTCTATTTCTCTCTTAAAATGTTTTCAGAAACACGTTTCGGTGAACTATTTTAGTACGATATGAGATCGTATTCTGAACAAGCCGCCATGACAGTCTGTCTTTGAATTTCCGGAGAAGCCAGACCCACGTGACGCGTTCGTCCAATCAGCTGCCGGTTTTAATTTTTGGGTGACAATACAGATTAGCGGCGCCTGCTGTTATGGAGACGTATTATGTCTCGTCGCTTTGCTGTGTTCCAAGGCACTTTTTTGACCAATTTGGGGAGACTGATCAGTCCAACTGCCTTTTCTGCCGAGGGTCGGCCGTCTGGTCGGTGTGTCTGCAGCTTAACTCTCCGCAAGAAAACAATTTCTTGGTATAAACTGGAATTTGGAGGTTGTTTTGTCTAATCTATTTCATTATACAGCACAAAATACTCATACTGGACATAAAATAGGCTTGAGTTTTGGAAATCTAGTAATGGGTTAACAGCCGTTTTTTTACATTCTTAATGTGAGCTGTCTTTTTACTCTTCGTAAAAACGGAACCACAAAAACCTAATTCTCCCATGTGAAGGCTGTGCATCTGCAGAACCAGAGACGGCCCACACGGATACACAGAAGAAGAAGAGACGTGGTCATCAGGGAGGAACAGAGCTGGAGCTGGTGCTGGATGCCTTCCTTGACTTCTGTGACCAGTACAGGTAAACAAAGATATTCAAACAAGTAGCCTGTAATCTCACCCTTCCATATCATATCAACACATAATAACTATATTTTTTATTCACAATTTAAAAACGTGCGTGCGTGTGTGTGCGTGCGTGTGTTTTACAGGGAGTCTGTGGAGTCTAAAGCAGTCAAACAGTCCATTGATTGCTTCTGCTCCAATGTGGAAGAGCAACTCTTGGAAAAGGTCAGACTTCAAAAATTCTGTTTTATTTGAGGAACCAAAACGTTGAAGCAAAAGAGCAACCGGACTCCTGTGTGGTTTTCAACATGTTTCCGGTTAACATTTAGAAGTTTAGACTTACTTTTGTTCACCAGAAGAATGAAAAAATGCTGTGTGTACTGTACACTCGACTTAATCAGGGTATAAAGAAATGGGCAATTACAATTACAACCAAATTTCGAAACCGTTTAAGCATTATAGGAAGTCGTGAAACATTTATAACACAGGAAGACAGTGCTGTACTTATTCTGAGTTTTTCAATCATTACCATTAAGGCTAATGTGCATACTGTACATTCCAGCTAAGTGTTTTTGATCTACAGTGTGATGTTCATAACCAAATTGATCATTTATAACCACCTTTTTAATGCCAAACATTTTAAGAAACCCCTAATACACCAGCGTGGTATTGATCAATTCAACAATAAATGTGATCATACTATACCTTGATACTAATTCAAATCAAACACATGTACTGTATATTCTCTGGTGATTTTTTTTTCTTTTCCAGATCTCTTCTTCCAAGCAGCTCAAGGTTTTAAAAAGAGAGAACGCCAAGGTAACTATGGCAACCAGCTTTTTCGACCATGCTACTGCCGTGGCTCAAGGGATGGCAGTGTCAGTCAGTTGATCTACCACTTTGGTCCAGACTGAAATATCTCAGCAGCTATTAAATGAATTAAGATTGTATTTTTGTACAGACATTCATGGTCCTTTAGTGCCACCATGAGGTTGAGAGTTGTGGTTTTGTGGTGAAATGTCCCAATCCAATACTTTTGTTTATGACAAAATACTAGCAGCATGCTGAACTATGAAGCTGAACATGGCAAACATCAGAGATGTGGACTTGAGACTTGGTGACTTGGACTCGAGTTGACTCAAATCCTCATTTTGATTACTTGCGATTTGACTTGACAAAAAATAAATGACATGAGACTGGACTTGGACTTGTAAGTTAATGACTCAAGGCTTGACTTGACTTGAGGCATGACGACTCAGATGACTTGCATGTATTCATACGTTTTGAATATTAGCTGTTACATATAAAATAATATAAATTGAATGTTGCCATGTGTCTGTCTAACTGCTATGCAGTGGCAGCAGCGCAAACTGTGAATCATGATTGGACGACTGAAAAAGTTCCCCGGTGTGTGATTGTCATGATTGGATGACTGGCTTTCAGTCAAACTCCTTGCTATGGCAACATGTAACATTAAAGACCCCTGATGAAGCCCCATTATGGGACCAGACCACCACAGTGGCTGCGTCTGTGCCAGAAGGGAAACAAAAAATTTACACAATAAAAAAAAAAAATGGAAGACCTGCTCACTTGGGTGTGAAAAAAATAAATAAAGGTGACTTGATATGGGACTTGACTTGCCTTAAAGGTCCTACGAAATGCTGCCTTTTGGATGCTTTTATATAGGCCTTAGTGGTCCCCTAATACTGTATCTGAAGTCTCTTTTATATAGACCTTAGTGGTCCCCTAATACTGTATCTGAAGTCTCTTTTATATAGACCTTAGTGGTCCCCTAATACTGTATCTGAAGTCTCTTTTATATAGACCTTAGTGGTCCCCTAATACTGTATCTGAAGTCTCTTTTATATAGACCTTAGTGGTCCCCTAATACTGTATCTGAAGTCTCTTTTTATATAGACCTTAGTGGTCCCCTAATACTGTATCTGAAGTCTCTTTTATGTAGACCTTAGTGGTCCCCTAATACTGTATCTGAAGTCTCTTTTATATAGGCCTTAGTGGTCCCCTAATACTGTATCTGAAGTCTCTTTCCCGAAATTCAGCCTTGGTGCAGAATTACAGCCACTAGAGCCAGTCCCACAATGAGCTTTCCTTAGGATGTGACATTTTTGTGTCTGTAGCTTTAAATGCTATTGATGAGGAGAGGGTGGGGGTGTGGCCTTGACCAACTGCCATGCTTCGCTTGTTTTCAAGCCATGATGTCTCTCTCTCATGGGGCCAAATTCTCTGGACGGGCAAAGCAGACAAAGGGGAGGTAACCTTTCCCCTTATGACGTCATAAGGGGAAGATTCCAGATCGGCCCATCTGAGCTTTCATTTTCTCAAAGGCAGAGCAGGATACCCAGGGCTCAGTTTACACCTATCGCCATTTCTAGCCACTGGGGGACCATAGGCAGGCTGGGGGAACTCATATTAATGTTAAAAAACCTCAAAGTGAAATTTTGATGCCATGGGACCTTTAACTAAGGACTCGACTTGACATAACCTGTGACTTGACTTAACTTGCCCCTCACTTGAGAAAAGAAGACTTGGTCACAACACTGGTAAACATTAGACAGTACCTGCTAAACATCAGCATGTTAGCATTGTCATTGTGAACATGTTAGCATGCCTGTTTTAGCTCAAAGCACCACTGTACAGCCTCACAGAGGCATGGCTGTAGCTTGGGAGATTCCAAAGGCACAGACTGTGGTTAAGCAAGTTTAGATTCACTAAATCAATAAATATATATATATATATATATATATATATATATATATATATATATATATATATATATATATGGGCTGTCAAAAATAACGCGTTAATTTCGATTAATTAATCTGAGAAAAAATAACGCAGATTAATCCATTCCATATTGACGTTTGCATACAGACGAAAATCTGGTGCCACTGATATGTCTGCGCTTCTCTCTGCTGCTCTGAAACAGACGTTACAGGAAACACAAACCCCGCTGCATGTGACGCTAGTTAACACAATACTCAACAGCAGCTAACGTTAGCCTACCGCTAGCTAGTAGCTGGATTAAACACGGTTAAAATGCTGACAGCTAACGCTAAACGGTGTAAAGTGTGACTGTGTTTTACTGTAGAGGATTCAACACCGGGATGTAACAATCTGCAGCTGCCGTCGGAGAAACAACACAGCCGGTGCGTTCAATGAAATTGGTAAACTACAGCCTCGTGGTGCATTTGAAGTTATTGTAAATGTCCATTTCCTATCTGGTTGTTGTTGTTTTTGTCGTTCAACAGCAATTTACTAGTGAAATAAGTTATTGTTATACATTATTATTAAATAATTTCATTTTGACCATATGGCCTTAGCAATAAACAAGCCGTTCTTTAATGCCACCAACTGTTGTTTAGTACCCTTTTAACTTAAGTATCGGTTCAGGCACCGTTAATTATGTATGCGATTAATTTCGATTAATTAATCACAGAGTATATAATTAATTAGATTACATTTTTTGATCAATTGACAGCCCTTATATATATATATATATTTATAATAAATAAAACTAGATCGACTGAGCTGTCAGCACTGTTAAAAACTTGTTTGAGTGCAAGAGTAAACAAGTTCCCCAGGTTTCAAAGTGTGTGTGTGTGTGTGTGTGTGTGTGTGTGTGTGTGTGTGTGTGTGTGTGTGTGTGTGTGTGTGTGTGTGTGTGTGTGTGTGTGCGTGCGTGGGTCAGGTGGGTTCTTCGATCCGTACAAAGACACAGAGACTGTTGGAGGCCAAAAATGAGCTGATGAGGTGAGAGGCAGTTCCGATGCACAAACGCACCAGTTTTCATT
>NC_135864.1:28944835-29004835 GCF_031162955.1 Sander vitreus | reverse complement strand
GTACATGCTGTCAAGATGTCTCTGCTTTACTTGTTTATGATCGTCAAACACTTCTCAACATTTGAGTCTCTGCTGATCTATTGTATAGAAGACATGATTTGGGAGGCCGCTGGTCCTCGAGCCTGCCTTCCCGTCGGATATACCTGCGAACCTGCGCCGTACACCTGTCATTTTCCTCCCGTAAGAAATGCTTCAGGCGACGGGGAAAGCGCAGAGGTGTGCTGGTCAGATTCAAGGCTTACCCTGGCGTCAACCTGTGTGATGTGTCCTTATGGTGGATGTTACATTCCTGCTGCCTGGTGATCGCTGGGGATGAGAGACCGGTGGCTCCGTCCCATTGTCCCTGGCTCATCGGTTATTTCCGAGGTCAACCTGTTGACGTTACCTTCTTCTTTCACGCTGGAGAGGTGGTGTGGATTTTTCGAACCTTCGCCTGCTGGATTGCGCTGCGCCTTCGGTTAGATTGTTGCTAGATTGTTAGCAAGCAAGACTTTTCTCCTGAATGACTTCTTCACTTCACGTGAGTTGGATTTTGTGTTCTTGACAGAAAACTGGCTTCATGATGGCGAGTTCGCTCCTTTCTCCAAACTTCTTCCTCCCCGATGTGACTTTCTCAGCTCCCCTTGGACCACGGGTAAAGGTGGAGGGCTAGTTTCTGTGTTTAAGTTAGGTTTTTCAGTGTCGGGAGATTCCGTTTGACAGTTGCTCCAGCTTTGATCTGCAGCTATTTGAGACAAACGTTCCTGTGACTGTGTTATGTGCAGTGGTGTATCGACCTACAAAGTTTAATACGGATTTTATTCAAGGACTTTGCAGACTTTGTGGCTGGGATTACATTGACTCTGGACTCTGTTGCTCCAAGCACTGAAGCACTTTCAGAACCCTGGCTGAATGACATTACCCGCTCTCTCAGACGTGCCTGCAGAAAAGCTGAAAGAAATTGGAAAAAGGAAAAACTCCAGGTGTCATTTGAAATTTTACAGGACTATTATGATTATGTAAATAACAGGGAGCAGTTAAATCTGCTATAACTATCCCACCTGGTAGCCAGTTACAGCCAGAGGCCTCAGGTTCTTTTAAAGTGTTTGGGCATTTTAGGCCTTCATTTGTATAGGACAGCTGAAGACATGAAGGGGGGAGGAGGAATGACATGCAGCAAAGGGCCGCAGGTCGGAGTCAAACCCATGGCCGCTGCGTCGTGGAGTACACCTCTATAAATGGGCGCGCGCTCTACAAGGTGAGGTACCCAGGCACTCCTTTTTAAAGTTTTTACCGCTCTTATCAAGCCTTGTGACCCTGACTGCACTATGCCAACCACATTGTTGTGTGAAAACTTTAAATATTTTATTTAAAAAAAATAGCTGGTCTTGGTTTTTCACCCACTGCTTTAACAGTGACCCCTCTGTTCCTCCTTTATGCCCAGCTGTCTTCCAGCAGTTTGAGCCAGTTAAATTCCCCCTTCTCTCTGACATAGTTAAACAGCTACCTCCTGCAAACTGCCTGCTGGACAGTATCCCTGCACGCTTAGTTAAAGATGTTTTTAACACTGTTGGATCAAGTATTTTATTCTTGGTTAATACATCTCGCAGCTGAGGCTGTGTTCCATTCCAGCTGCTTTTAAACATGCCATTGTGCAACCACTTTAAAAGAATCTGGATCCTTCAGTTCTCTCTAATTTTAGACCTATTTCTAAACTCCCCTTTTTAATCAAAAGTCTTGGAGAGAGTTGTTTTTAATCAATTTCAATCATGTTTAGATGATTTTAGCTTTATGAAAAGTTCCAGTCTGGTTTTCAGCCACACTACAGTACTAAAACTGCCCTTTTAAGAGTGTTTAACAACCTTATCTTAGCTGTTGACTCAGGAAACTCTGCTGTTTTAGTTCTTTTAGATTTGACTGCTGCCTTTGACACGGTCAACCACTCGATTCTTTTATCCCGACTCAAACAATGTGTTAAGGTCACAGCCCTCAAAGGGTTTGACAGATAGAAGTTTTGCTGTTCATCTTGGTGGTTTTTCTTAATCTGCTGCCCCTCTTTCTTGTGGGGTCCCCCAAGGTTCCATTTTGGGCCCCATGCTTTTTTCTCTGTACATGCTGCCCTTGGGGTCTATTTTTTTTAAAACACAACATTTCCTTCCATTGTTTTGTGGATGATGTACACATCTATTTGCCTGTTAAAAACAATGACAAAGACGCCTGAGAGATCTTAAAATATGGTTGGATCAGAATTTTCTCTGTCTCAATGAAAAAAAGACTGAAGTTGTTGTGTTTGGCCGTGTTCTTGGTACTTTAGGTTCCTACATTGTTCCATTTACCAAGAATCTGAGTTTTGACAGTGCCTTTAAATTTGAAAATTAGTTCTGTTGTAAAAGCCAGTTTCTTCCAGCTGAGACATTTGGCTAAAGTCAAGCCCTACCTGCTACGCAAAGATTTCAAAAGAGTTATACATGCATTTATTATGTCTCGACTAGACTATTGTAACTCTTTATATGTTGGATTGGATCAGTCATCTCTTCGTCGTTAACAAGTAGTCCAGAACGCAGCAGCTCGGCTTTTAACTGGGACTAAAAAGCATGAATGCATAACTCCAGTTTTAGCCTTTCCGATTTCAAGATTTTATTGCTTGTTTTTAAGATTTTAAATGGGTTTCCGCCTTCTTATTTATCGGAGCTTTTACATATCCACACACCTGTCAAAGCACTGAGGTCTTCCAATCAGATGCTCCTTGATGTTCCCAGATCCAGGTTAAAAAATAAAGGTGACTGAGCCTTTTCAACATCTCTCCCAAATCTCTCCCTATTCATATAAGAACAGCTCGGACCGCTGAAACATTCAAGTCCTTGCTTAAGACCCACTTCTATTCGTTGGCTTTCAATTCAAGTTGAGCTTTACCTTGACCTTGACCTCGGTTATTTTGTATTGTGTATTGTTTGTGTATATTATCCATTTTGGGTAAAAGGCAAATAAAGCAGATTAGAAACATTAAGCAAATGGCATCGCATATTTCAAATGCTACTTGTTTTTCTTCATTTTAACCAGTTAAAAGAAACCGTGATTTTGACTCCTTTAACCCTTAAATAGCTTATTTGTGTTCTTTCCAAAAGAGATAAGAAGATTATGCCTCATTCACCAATATCTTGTTATAATATAATATATGTTTTTTTCTTATATTTGTTCTAGTCGCTTGTCAGATTCATGACGTGTTCTTTAACCGCAGAATCGTTGGCACCTGTGTTCCTAAAATGATGAATCCCATTGTCCTCTCCAATCCCGTTAAAAGGGCAAGAGACTGCAGGGCCGTGTGCACGCAGAAAAGTTTCGAGAATTAAGGCAAGAATGCCCAAACAAAAGTCTAAATAGTGTGGAGCATTGGACTCCAAACGTTAAAAAAACTTCAATTGTTCTGAAGTGGACGTACTTCTTCAGGAAGTGAAAACCAAATGAGCTATCATATTTAGTAGCGTTTTACTTTCTTTAAATAGATCTACATGGTCCTGGAAGATGCGTTCACTCCTTAGGGAACGATCTGTGACATCTTTCGGCAGCAGTAAATATGCCATTGTGCGAGTAAGCCTAGGGTGCAGAAACAGGTAGGCCCACTAATAGCGTGATCAATCACTAATTACTGGTTGCCGTGGTTCCCAATTAACATAACTGATGTGAATTGAAGTGTTAGTGTAGTGTTTAGTTAATTTAAAACGCCATAATACTTTGTAAACTAATGGAAATAATTGTTAAAACATATTAAAATGATGAAATATTCTTGTAATTTAAGTCATATAATATCAAATAACTGAATTGAAGAAAACACAACCAATTACTTCTCACCAACAGGTCTGCACTGGAATGTGACTAACTGTGCTCTTTAGTGTGCTTAGATACTGTTTTTACCTGAGAACAAATCCCAAATTAGAAAACTTTGGTGAATGTCAGAATCTTGGTAATATCAACCCTCCATTGATATCAACTTCATGTCTGTGTGTTTAGTATGCGCCGGAGACAGGATTTAGTTAACCTGGCTTCATAAAGACTGGAAGAAGGGAGAAACAGCTATCTAGCTAGTTTTAGGTGAAAAACAATACTCTTTACAAGCACCTCTAAATATCTCCAATTAATACTCATCTCACTTGTTAACAGAAACAGACACTGTTTTTGGGGGAGTTGCATGCAAGAATAATGTCTTGAGGAACAGAAACAGTTTCTTCCAGTCTTGTTGAAGCTCTGTAGAAAAATCCAGGCTGTAGGCTTGTCCAGATTACTGCAGTGGCACCTCACTTGTGAGCTTATGTACACCAATGCATGCACAGGATTTTACTTTCAAAGTAGTGATGGCAAAATGAAGCTTCATGAAGCTTGGTTAACAATTTTCTTAATTTTCTGAGCCCAATAGCAATTTGTTGTTTTAACCCTTTGTTAAACATAGAGCTCTATCTAGTGGGCTCAGAAAATAAAGAAAATGGTTCACCAAGCTTCATGAAGCTTCATTTGGCTATCAGTACTTTTTAGGTGGTTTTGCCCATAACACTGGTCAAATGCCAGATGGCTACACTTTGTTATTATAAGCTTCAACAATAAACTGAGACTTTGGATGGAAAAAAAAGAAACCCTCATGAGAACACTAGTGAAATCTCCTTTAATATTATCAGTAAATCCTCATGTTTCGATCATATTCTCAGTGGCTTGCCGACAAAAGATTGGCCAGGGACTGCATAAGACCGAAAAATGGTGAGTAGCGATGTCCAAATGAAGCTTCATGAATAATTAGTTGCATTTGTTGACCCAACAACATTTGTTTTATTTTCTGAGTCCACTTTTTTTATTTTATTTTTTTAACATCAACTTTTTATTGTTTTTCTTATATTTTTAAACATACAGAACAGACAAACAGAATTGAACAAGAACAACAACCCTCTCCCACCCCCCACTCTCTGTGGTCTCGAGGAAAGAAAACAAACAAATAAACAAAAAACAAAAACAGGAATCAGGAATCACACCTTGCCTAGTCGCTTTCCTCAAATTCTTGTGATGCTGAGGTCATTAGGACTGATGCTTGTGCTGCTGTGTTTTTCCATAGGTCTATAGTCGATGATTTGGCTTTGTTAATCTTTGCTGTAGAGAGCTCAAGCATAACTATGTCCAGAAAATATGCCAACCACTGTTTTATACAAAGCGACTGTGGGGAGGGGGGGGAGCCAGCGCTGAGCTATCATTTTCTTGGTCACGGTTGATCCGGCTAGCCAAATTGTCTTCTGTCTCCCAAGTAGGTGTAATTTAGAGTCATCATTAAGTAACAAAACAATCGGGTCAGTAGGAATTCGACATCCTATCACATCAGATATTATTGATGTTGTTTTATTCCAAAACTCATGCACCTGTTCACACTCCCAGACCATGTGCAGGAAAGTTCCAGTTTGTTCAGGTTGACAGAACGTGCAATAGGGAGTAGGAATGGTTTTAGAGACGTATCTCTTCTGAGGAGTCCAATATGTTCTATGGCATATGTTGAAGTGGGTCTGTTGGTGATTTGGGTTCTTGGAACAGTGGGAAATGTTGTACCAAGGCGCTCTTTTTTTTTTAAGAAAAATGAATTTAAGGAATGGCAACTCAGTGTGCTTTCAACACTTTGTTGAACAGAGAGCACCATTTAGTGGGCTCAGAAAATAAAGAAAATGCTTTTCGAAGCTTCTTTTAGACATCCCTAATATTGATCCATCACCTCACTGACCTCATGCCAGCTTTGTGCACTTTTGCAATATTGTGTGAGTCCTATTTTTATTGGATGATAATAAATAATTTTGTTCAGCTTGATGATTCAAATCACAGCTAGCCAGTAAACCCTGCTGGGTCTAATCAGCTACATCTGGCAACAGGAGCATACACTCCTGGATAGGAGAAAAAACGGTTTGGGGTTGTTGACATTTCTTTAAACCAATCACAATCGTCTTGGGCAGCACTAAACTCCAGACGCAGATAGTCTCATGTTTTGGTGGAACATTTGTAACCCGCAAAAGAAAACGCCACATACAATATTAAGTGAAGTTAACTGTTCACACAATACAGTAAGGTGAGCTTTATAAATTCGCTGGATACATGGTTAAACGTAATTTGCTGTTACCAGTGTATCGCCGTGTGCATTTTGTCCATAGCAAATCCCCGCCAATAGTTCCCAAAACGTCCCAGTTAGAAAGTAAATGCAGTAAACATATTCTTTGTTAATCTTTACAATCATTCACCAAAAGAACCAAGCAGGCCTGCCTTGTTGCACGATCCAAATTGTCTTCAAAACTTGCCATTTTCAGCGTGTAACGTTGCTCAAAGTTCCCGGGTGCTGTTCTGGACGACTGGCGACTGGAGTTTAACATAACACAAAGAAAGCGGAATGTGAGGGAAATCCGGTAAATGAACCGCCGTCGATCCAGACTAGTCTGAGGGGGACGACAGCAAACAACCCAAACATCAGAGCCAGGCTAGCTGTTTCCCCCTGCCTATCTTCTTGTCTCAAGAGTGTGAATAAAATGTTGAACTATACCTTTACGTCCTGTCCAGGTTCTCGGCTGAAGACATCTGTACTGTACTCCAAGGACCTTCTGTCCCACTTCCAAGTGTGTGTGTGTGTGTGTGTGTGTGTGTTTGTATAGGAGGTTGTTGCAGAGAGCAGCCTGATACACTGTTGCCCTGCCATTGATGTAGTAGCGGAAAATAGGAACAAAATTACATTTCCTATCTCAGCATGGCACTGCTCCAGAAATCTGTGTGGTAATCTGTCTCTTTTCTCCTCTGTCTCTACCTCCCTTCTCTCTCTCTCTCTCTCTCTCTCTCTCTCTCTCTCTCTCTCTCTCTCTATCTATTGACTTGCCGATTCTTTTCAAACAAAGTATGGAGGAGTCACATTGTCTGCTATCATCTATCTTCATCCCTTCCTTCCTCAGTTGTTCATCTCTCCCCATTTCCCCATTTTTCCTTTGGATAATGAGTGCAATTATGCTGTAAAATGACCCCTTTTTTGTATCTTTGTAATAACTGACTACACAGGAGGGCATAATAGTTCCCACTTTGCACGGTACACTCCTTCAAATTAGCTGTGCATCAAACTCTTTAGAGCTGTCACATTCCACAACAGAGCCATTTTCCTAGCTCTTCAGCACTATGGTTGCACACGTTTCTATGTAATAAACAGAAATGGGAAGTTTGTGAGAAGTAGTGATGGCCAGATAAAGCTTAATGAACATTCGTGAACCATTTTCTTTATTTTCTGACCCCGCTAGATGGCGCTCTTTTACAGAGAGAGCCCTCTTATGGGGTCAAAAAATAAAGAATATGTGTTACGAAATTTCATAAAGCTTCATTTGGCCATCACTACTACCAATCAATCTATACATCTGCAATTGCAATCTAATCAGAGAAATATTCTTTTCCTGACTTTTCCTGCTTGCAGCAATGCTAAACATGTGTACTGAAGCATTTAGTGAGAGTGGGCGATTATTATTTAACAGGCTGTACAACTTCAAACACATGCAACATCCACTGAAGATCATAGTGAGGTTAAGACATAGCCTTAAGGTTTGTTGCCTTGAATGAACAGTACGTACTCATTTTTTCCCCAAGATTTTAATCTTAATGTGGAATATTATCAGATGCTGTTCAAATTCTTTTGCTGCCTGACAAACACGCACTTGAGCAGCTGCTTTTCTGTCTGTTTAGTTTCCCCATGATGCAGCATGCAGTGAGGTATGAACCGTTCAAGAATTAAAAATAGCCCAGCATTAAGTTACACAAATATAGTGTATAGTTTTTTTCTTGTTGGGATTATTCATTAAATAATATCACATTAATTAATAACATTATTTATTAAAAACAGATGCATTGTTTTCTCCATATTCACCCAATAACCCGTTTATTTAGTATTGAAAGTTTTTTTTTAATTTTGCAATAACATATTGTAAATGCAAATGTTTTATGAAGGTTCAACTAAAGGTGACCAAATACATCTGGCCCTTCAGTTGTCTCTACATGTTCTTGAATGTTGTTTGAATTTGCTGTGTGTCTGACAAAGATCAGCCGAGATCTAAATATTTTTTCTAAACAAACAACAATAAGTGAGCATCATTCAATAACATTTTCGTCTTAAAAATGACATTTTGCAATTAGTAGGTGCAATCCAATCACTAACTTTATGTTATATTAAAACTAATTAAAAGAAAGGACGTGTCGGCTCACCCAAATACTTAATACTAAATCTGATGAATGTTGAATGAAATGTGTGGGAGTGGGGAAAGTGGGCATACATTCTGCTTTGTTGGAACTAGACAATTGGTCTAAACTGAAATATTATCCAATAGCTTTACTTCTATGCCTCATAAGTCAGTTAGAGGTTAGAGTTGTGAGCCAAAATGTAAAGTGCTTCATTAATGACCACTGTCCACTATTGTCGCTTTCTGCACCAAAAACTAGTGAGTACTTTGTTACCACATGGTCTAAGATTTCATTACATTTTACATAAATCTGTTGACCAATATAGGAAATAAGAAGAAAACAAAAGCTAAACAAAAAAACAAGTCATGTTTTGGCCTGTTGGAAGGTCAGGAGCAATGTGAAGGCTATCACTTAAATGCATTTAACTTTTCTTTTTTAAACTATAAACAGCCTTCTTATTGAACAAAAACAAATGTGATATGTGATATGAAATAGTTTGTGGGAGTAGTGCTGTTGGGTCCTCTCATGATCATCATCAAAGGAGCGGCCCTATGTTCCCACATTTCTAAGAATTATTTTTTTCACTGAAAATTAGGCCCTATGTTCCCACGTTTCCCAAGATTTCTTTCCAAAATTAGGCCCTACGTTCCCACATTTCCTTTATCATAAATTTGTATCAGATTTTATCTCCCTTTCTCCCAATTTGGTAGCCAATTACACCCAACCTATTATCCAGTAGCAATGGACTACAGATGGAATGTAACCCTAACCCTAACATAGGGCCTAATTTTAAGAAAGATCTTAGAAATGTAGGAACATAGGGCTATGGGAACATAGGGCCTAATTTTCAGTGAAAATAAATTCTTAGAAATGTGGGAACATAGGGCTGTGGGACCATTGGGCTGTGGGACCATAGGGCTGACCCCATCATGAATAATAGGTTTTAATGAGCGTACTCCCAGGCCGAGATGATGAGACGTGGTACGATTTCTCATAACTGGGTCAAGGTCTGAAAAATATTTAACACCCCAGAATAATACCAATGTACCATGTAATGATGACAGGCAACCCATGTTGCATTTACAGTTATTTGCTGTATATTAAATGTGTGTTGAGTCCTGCTGCTCGAATGGTTTGTTTAGGCCTTAAGGTCCTTCCAAAATATTTAGAGAACACATGGAAATATGTACGTTTACCAACATCTTTAGGCTTAATTCTTTCTTTTTATTTTCTCTACCTGCTTAGTCCTCTTCAGAGTCACGTGGGACTGGAGCCTATTTCAGCATACTTTAAGCTCAAGGCACTATGTATCATTAGGAAAAATCTGAGCTCGCTAGATCAGTGCATACTACTTTTTTTAATTTGGGGGAAAACAGTGATATCCCTCAACAAGTGGCATATTTCCAATCAAATAGAGCCAAACCCATTCAATTATGGGTAAATAAATACTGATGTAAACACACACTGGAGAGCCAACCACACAAGGGGTTTAAAGACACATTTGGCTACATTAACCACAATAAAAGTGGGAAGTATAAAGATGACTTTATAGTTCTACAAATAAGGGTTTAAGCTTCATGAAGCTTCTTGAACCATTTATTTTATTTTCTGAGCCCACTAGATGGCAATCTTGGTTTAGAGAAAAAGGCTCAAGGAATGGCAATTGAGTGCGCTTTCAACGTTTTCATGAGATGGAGCACCATCTAGTGGGCTTAGAAAATAAGGAAATTGATTCAGAGAGCTTCATGAAGCTTCATTTCGCCATCATTACGGAAAAAGATACACTTCTACTTTACTTTAATACAGCTGTCTACACAGGCTTTGTAATGGCTTGCGTTTCACTCACACTAGATTCACGTTACCGTTAAGTTTATCGGTGTTTTAAGCCCCCAACGGGCACTAGGATTAGGCAATGGTTATGGTTATGGTTAGGGTTAAGGTTAGGGTTAGGTGCCTTGAAGTCAACGGTCGCAGCGCTGCCTGGAAGGAGACGTTGGGGGCTTAAAACACCATCGAGCGACCTGAAACTAGTTTTTATGCTTCAAGTCCACTTTTGTTTGTAGACATTGTTTGAACCAAATATTCACTCTCTTTTTAACTCCGTTTTTGTCTCTATCAACTCATGAGTTAATACCTGGCTAGCTACTAAATGCTCCACTATGTTGTAGTCACCTGACCAGTGCTGGCTATGTGGAATTGTGCAAGGCAAACAACATGGGTGACTTGGAAATAATGCACCAGAGGTTTAACATTGCAAAGGTTTTTAGTATTATATTTAGTATTGCGCTCACATTTGTGGCGGTGTCACAACTAAAATAAATGGTGCCTGTCACACCATTAAGCAGTTATAAATGGGAGGTTGGGTGTGTGTGACAAAGTATAGAATGTATTAACATGCACAATATGCTGCCACCGTGAAACATCCCATGTGCCTATTGAATTGTCCACCGCATGAGACATCCTGAATAGCTACTAATTAGCCTGACGTTTTAAAGCCATCAAATACTTACGTCCACATAAATGCACCTGAACCATCTGTGTCGGCTTCCCCTGACAATAAAACAAGCAGTGGTGTGTTTCAGTGTGGCTGTATTTGTTTTTAAAGTGTCCTTACCCTTATCTCTCCCTGAGGTATTCCAGTGTTGTTCCTGTGTGCTAATTGGCTTAATTACAAACAGTCTAATGATGAGTGAGGGGACGTATCCACGTCCCCTAGCTGCTCATTATGTCTGGCCTGCTTACTCCATCCATATTAAGGAACTTCTATAGTTTATATATTGAGCGTTTCTGGATACAACTGCTATCTGACTACTTCAGACCAAGTGTAATGGTTGAATCCATTGCATTCTTCAGTATGTCAGCAGCATGTAGACAGTATTTCATTTTGGTGCAGTGGAGCAGTGCATTGTCTGTCAGTGTGTTGTTTAGATCCCTCTGGCACAGAACGATGCATTCACTTTTGTAAGATCATGTTCATGTGCCATTTCACAGTGAAACCACACCAACACATCAAACATCAGTCATATTTGACATAGAGTCTTTAATTATTAATTTAGCCATGCCAGCAGCTTGGCTCTGGCTCTTGGATCTGTTGGTCTATTTGTCAGTGAGTCGGTCCACTATTTTGGTCCAGACTGAAATATCTCAACAACTATTGGATGGATTAATTAGAAATTTTGTAAACGAGTAGATGTAGACTGTCTTGCTGTATTTACAGACATGTAAACCAACCACATTTACTTGCCTCATTAATGGACTCACGGCAGCGTGCTGCTGCAGAATGTAGGTAAAACAAACACTGAAATAGATATTTATTTACCTATTAATCAAAGGTGCCCGAACACAGTTTCGGATCTTTGCCACTTTAACCCATGCTCATAACACTTCATTTTTGCTTTGTTTCTGATAATCCTGGATTTCATGGTTTTCGTTTTTCATTTTTTAAATCAGAGGGTGTTGTTCCCTCTGTAACGTACTGGATGCTGCGTCCCTCCTGGTTGGACTGCACTGGCTTCTAGTGACACATCACACACACACACACACACACACACACACACACACACACACACACACACACACACGGTTCATTCCTATTTAAAGCCTACACTGATTGTTTTTAAGAATTCTTGTACGCCATTTCTTGTCCATGCACCAAAACACAAATCCTTTGTATGCGATAATCTATGGATGTTTTATGGAAGATTAAATTTCTATTTGAATAAAGAGACCAAATGAGTGTGGTGACCATGTAAATGTAATTCAATAGACTGGGGGTGCTGTTTGAATGAATGAATGAAACCTTTATTGCCCCAAGGGGAATTTGTTTTGCACTCAAGGGAGCCACATTAAACATTAAGCACATACAACAGTAAACAGTAAATAACCATAAACAATAAAAACAATAAAAACCACACCAAACATCTGACAACAATAAAGTCTGGAAAACAGAAAAACAGAACATAAATAACGACAACATCAACAACGCAGCAATGGTGGGGACATGCAATCATCAATCCAATAACTAAAATGAATAATTAAATAAATAATCAATCAATCGTGCACCATATCAAATGTCTATGTGCCTGTGTGTGATCTGTTCAGTAACTGAATGCTCCTTGGCACAAATTATGTAATGGCACGTTTGGTTTTTGTTAGGGGCATTCGAAATCTACGTCCAGAGGGGAGGGGGGAGAACTCTGAGAAAAGTGGGTGGGATGGATCATCCAGTATCCTCAGGGCCAGATTGAGGGTATACTGTTCTGTGAGGTTGGAGATGCTTTTAACGTTGGATCCGGTAATTTTCCTGCCCATTTTAGTTACCTTGTCCAGCATGTTCCTATTCTGGACAGAAAGAACCCCTGCCCAGCACTGGATGACGAAAGTCACCACACTCTGAATAAAAGTTAAATAAAACAATGTCAGAGTTGTTGTGTCTGCATTAAAACTACGAAGTTTCCTTAAAATTGTTTTGCCATTTGAATAAAGAGACCAAAAAACATGGCAATATGATATGCAATTGATTGAGCTTTCATTGTAACATTTTTAAACTAAATTTGGGATTTGCATTGTTACTTTGCATATTAAATTGTCATTTGCAAATTGCATATGTAAAATTGCAAATTGAATTGTCAAATGCACAATGTTTTGCCATTTGAATAAAAAGGCCAAAAGACTTCCAGAAACATCTACTTGGCAAAAAACTGTATTCAGATTCTGATTGTTTTACTGCTTAATTTGTTTTATTAATTAAGTAGAAATAAGTAGCCAACTAGTTTAAAATACCATGACGCAGTGGGTTGCTTTTCCTCCTGTCCTCCCCAAGTGTGGTCTGACGGCAATGGGAGTCAACACAGTAGGACTATTTTCAACACATTCTCACTCCCATTGCGTCAAAAAGTGACACGTGGGACAAGAACGGGGACACAAATCCCGGTCTCCTGGGTGAAAGTCCTGTGTTGTTTGACCCATCCACCACCCCAACCAACCTCCTTATGCAGATTGTTGGTCTTTCATACTACTCGCTACCATTGTCGCTCTTAATACTATGTCATCTTACAGCGACGTGGTCGAGCTGCTGCTCTGACTGGCGTATTCAGTATTTTACGAGTTGGGAGTGAGAACGGGTTGCTATTTTTATATGATTTCAAGTGACAAATAAATGCTTGATGTACAATATCCACTGTCTTATTGCTGCTTAAAAGCAACTGAAACGGTTGTCTAATTAACTACTCCAGATGCCTGCCTAAGTAACCTTTTTCAGCTCACTCTACTGCTTTTTCTTTTTTCTTCCGTTTGGTCCTCTTGTCTCAGTTCAGTGCAGATGGCGTAGTGTAATAGGAAGCACTAATTGAATATAATTAGTACTCTGACAAGAGGTGCAGAATCAATAATGGGACTGTTATGTACAGACCTGGCAGCTCTGCTTCGGGTATTTATTTGAGCTGATATACGAAGCAGGGTAGCATTGGGTTGACTAAAAACTTTTTACCTTGTCATGATCAATGCAATGCAAATAAAATAAAATAATGAAAGATGTCGTTATCTTACACTCAGGCAAACATATATACAAACATTCTGTCTTCACATTTTGACAATTTGAGTTTAAAGGGATACTCTAGTGATTTAGTACTCCACTTCCAAGTTGGAGGATTTGCATGAAACAGATTTTCAGTTCAGTCCTCCACTGGCTCCATGTCATTATTTTGTATTATACAGGTTTTTCCACCCAAAATTGTCACATAATTCCAAATCCCCATACACATAATCCAATCCGAGGGTACGTGCTCAATATTGCTTATTTTATGAGCTTTTGTAGACATTTCCAACCTTTATATATCATACCAACTATAGTATCATTACTTAATATCAATGAAATAATATAACAGTGTGTTTCTTCTAAATTATTTTACCCTTTATAGATGAAAAGGTTCAACATGACAGCAATGGGAAGCAGTTTAAAGTGGCCATATTATGCTCATTTTCAGGTTCATAATTGTAATTTGAGATTGTATCAGAAAAGGTTTACATGGTTTCATTTTCAAAAAACACCATATTATATTATATTTTGTTGTACTGCACATTGCTGCAGCTCCTCTTTTCACCCTGTGTCAGGTGTCTGTTTTAGCTACAGAGTGAGACCTCTTAACTTCTGTAACATCTTTGTTGTCAGTCGCACATGCCCAGTAGCTAGGTAAGGATTACATGAGCTAGCTAGCTGTTTCTCTAACTTCGGCCTGTACAAGGCAGGATTAGCCGAGAGACTTCTTCTACACGAGGACGCACTTCCGCGCAGGGACATGTAAGTAGTTCTATACAATTTATTTTGTAGATTATGGTGAATTTGTGTGTTGTAGCAGTGTTTTGCCATTGAGAGCGAGCTAGCATGCTAGCGCTTGCATGCTAACGGTTAGCCCCCTAGGCCCCTTGCCTCGGCTAGTTACGTAGAAAGCCGTGCAGATTTTGAACAGCTTATCCGGAGACTGAAGGCAGGACACATTCAGAAACCCGCATCTCACGCAAATCAGCATGGATGGTTGTTTTTTTTCAAAGTTTGTATGCGTGTGGAAGTACCAGAGACACAAAATAACACCCCAAATCCCAGAAAAAGTGATTTTTTCATAATATGGGCACTTTAAATCACAGATATAGTAAACAGCTATATCAGAGCAGTAGGTGTTGAATTTAAATGCTGTTTACTAAGGGTGAAATCGACCTAAATTAAGTCACAATCTCGAATTTCGAATAAGAAAATGAAATTGTCGATGCTGCCACGCCCCCATGTCATGTCCGGTTGGCTTGCCAAGCAGAAAAAAAACGTAGAAAAAAACACACGTGTAGCCCATTTCCTGATTGATTCTATCACCACTCCAGTGGAGGAGCTAATGAGCTAGATTCCTACACACACAGTAGCAGAAGAAGACCAGCTACACACAACGGAGCATACACCAATCGCACTCAGCTTGAGCAAAGCGCTGCTGGCACGAATGAGGTAAAAAAACAGGAGTAAGTCGGTTCATTTTCCCGGTTCAGTGACACTACTCGGGTTAATTAACCGGCTCTTCGGTCAGTTCATCAACACTAGTGTTGAAGTGCAGCGAGTCAGTCAACCTTCTCTAATTTAGCTACAGCCTGTCAAAAGATAGCATAGCAACTGCAAGATGCAGGAGACCCATCAACAGAACTTGAACCCCCTCCTCATTCACTGAAGTCGCCGGTGTGGAAGTATTTTGGATATCCAGTGAGTTATGTTGACAACGTCACAGTTTGCAAGCTCTGCTATGTGCGTGTAACATATTCTTCCACTGGCAGCACGACTAACATGGCAGTTAATCTGTGTGGTGTATGTTCAACTGTTCGGAAATAGTTTGTTAAGACACTTAATTGTTCAGAGAAGACTATGGACATGGCTGTTTTATTGTTTTTTTGTTTGTTTTGTTGTGAACTTGAATGTCATCTTCTGTGAAGAAGGCTGCAGTTACAAAAGAGAAACTAGATGGCAGGTTATAGATTTAAGTTATTGTTACATTATGTTAATAAATGTTTTAAATTTGACAATGTAGTGTGGTACATTGCGAACAAAGGTCAGATATTATATTGCATAAAAGTCTAGTCTAAAAATGGCAACCTGTACTTTAAAAAAAATTAATGAAAAAATAGAGAATCAAATCGAACCGTGACCTTAGAATCGAAAATGTAATCGAATCGAGGATTTGGAGAATCGTGACACCCCTACTGTTTACGTATGTGTAGGTTTGTTATAATTGTATGCACAAGGTAAATCATCTGTTTAGGTTGTGTTATTTGTGCTGCACAGTGTGTGTGCACGGACGCTTGTAAGTAAACATGCACACTTGAGAAAGTGAATGTGTGTGGGTGTGTATTTGCATCAGTGTGTGTGGTGTGTGTGAGTGTTTGAGTGTAGTGTGTGTGCATCAATGCTAAGAATATGTATGTATAAATAAACAGCTAAGTTGTGCTGATGAGACTTCACACTCCACTGCACAGCGGTTATAAGGCCATTAACTCCCCCTCTCAGCCAGTAAACAAGCACCTGTTACCCTTTACACCCCACTGACACACAAACACACACCTTAGATATGTTCCTGAACTTGCTCAAATACCTCTATCTCTATCAGAAGCCATTTTGGTTGAAGCATCTGCTTTGAACAGAAGCCCAAAACGGCTGTTTTCACCCCCCAAAAAAATGAGATTAATGAGAGACATCTTATTCGGGCTTGAAACACCCTGTATTTAACAATTAAGTATGTAATCACTCTCACTGACACGGATGTAATAAATAGTTTAATATGAATATGTATCCACTGCCCTTTGTAAGTGTTCATGAAAATCAATAAACAATGGCGGTAGCTTCATAATTTAGTGTTGCAGACATGAGGGTGGTATCAATCTGCTCATCTAACACACTCTTCTAATCTTTCGGATTTCTTAAAACTTGTCTGACCCTTTGTGTTTTTTGCATGTCTGACTCAATTTTAGCAATGTTCCTGATCTCAGCATTAACTTATTGCTAGTGATGTATAAATGAAGCTTTGTGAAGCATTTTCATTATTTTCTGAGCCCACTAAATGGCGCTCTCTGTTCAACAAAGGGTTGAAAGCACACTGAATTGCAATTCCTCGAGTCATTTTCTTTAAACCGAGAGCGACATCTAGTGGGCTTACAAAATAAAGAAAATGCTTCACAAAGCTTCATTTGGCCATCTCTACTTATTAGCGATAGGAATGATGGCCAAAACTAACAAGAAAAAATGTCTTGGATCCGAGAGGAAAACCAGCAAAAACGAAAAATGTGTCCTTTAAATAGCCAAGCCTAATTCTACACTAGAGGTCAAGGTTCCAGCTACATACCAGTGCCAAAATAATGACAACACAGACACCTTTCAACCAGCTCCTTCCTCCTCAGATCCTTCTTCCATGCCTTTTTGTCCTTTGCATGGCTTCAGGGCTAGTGGAGCCTATGACATTAACATGAAAAGTAAAAAAAATAAAATAAATAAACGCAATGATACATTGAACATTGATACAACCTTGTTGCCATGTTTATACAGTATGTGAAATGTCACTCTGCTTCTTTGCAGCAATATTTTTAATACATTTTTAACTTTGACATTTAAATTATTTTTTTTAGCAAGACTGCACATGCAAAGAAACATGTACATGTCTATGTAAATGTCTCTGTAAACCTATGCAGAGGTTTTTTGAATGGTAACCATTAGGTCACAGAGGCTCCCAGAGGAGTCAGAAAAGAAAAGAAATAAATGTTATAAAAAGCCATTATGAGAATTAAAAAAAACACCACGCAAATATCTCTGAAGGCCCCCGATCATCATCACCTACATGTAGCCTTGAAAAGCAGCCTCAACACTTTTAGTATGGTGCTAGAGAAGCTTGAAGCGTGTATGTACTGAGCTCATCCAATGTCAAATTTTTAAATGTTTAAAGGACAGAAATAGTTTAAGAAACACTACAGGAAGATTGGCATCCATCATTGCTCTTTAAGTTACTTTTCGAGCCTGACACCATCCCTTCATCTACCTTTAGAACTGCAGTAGATTCATTGGGTCAATGAAATATAAGCGATGAAAATTTCAGGACAACCTCCTTTTCATAGAATGAACTAGAGGTTCCAAAGTCTTGTACTCTTCATGTCCAAACTCTTTTCCCAATTGTTTGCCTACACTTTCCAGTGAGTCAGGCGAGCTATGTTGAGCTAAGTGTGGCAGACACTAAATCAATAGAGTGATGGATAAGGTTGTAGTGGTTCACATTTTAGCTAAAAGATAACTTCAGATAAGTAAAAGTCATGCATATACACACACACACATGCACACACACACACAGCTGGCTTGGGTACAGATGAAGGCCAAGAGATCACATAAATTAAAAAAGATAAGAACGTAGGCATCATTAGAGACACGTGCACATACACACACAAGCTGTGGTGTAGCATAGCCAGAGCATCAAAGATAGGCAGGCAGAAATCTTGAATTTCAAACAGTGCATATTTATTTGCACGGTGCCATATGTATTGTAATGGAAAAATTACATAGACCATGATTTTCTTGACAATGATTGTTCATTTATTGAGTGATTTTTTTAATTATAAGTAAATCCTTCAAATATGCCTCTGAAACATGTGTCTCCTAAAGATATTTCCTGAAAGTAAGTCCTCCAGTGTAGAAGACAGCTGAAAATGTTATGACCCTGTAATTCTCCACTGTAAGCAAATGGTAACAAAACACAGGCGCCTCCAGAGATATGCAAAGGTCAGCTTGCCCGAACCTAAGGTTGGAGTCTGAACCAATCTATAGACGAGATAAATTTCTGACTTCTAAGATTGAATGACAACTACAGTCATTTTTTGACGCACTAGACAGATGTACAGGGACAGCTCTGGCTCCTAGAAGTCTGAAAAGTAAGATGAAGTGTGGTGTTCAAGATTAGAATGTTTTCCAAACATGGCCGTGTTTCTGCTAGGGAAAATGGGATATAAGGAACTGTCATATGTTACGCGAGGCACAGAACTGTTGTCACTTTGTAACTCTGTTCATTGTGAATTGCTGTTCTTGTCATTTTCGATTGTTCTCTCGAGAAAATAATTAAACCCTTCCACCGAATACCTAAACTTTTAATCCAGTTTGCAGCCTGTCTTTATTTTGTTTCAACAAGGTCTCTTCTTCACCCAAATTCCTCCCTCGCTGAACAGAAACTTCCATCACAAACTTTAAAAAAAAATCAGAAAATGACAAAAAAAAATACAAAAATTGAAACTATCAAAAGAAAACTGGATCCAAAACAACAAAATCTACGTGGACAAACTGAGACAAAGCATGCATTCGAGGAGCAAGGCTTCTCCAATAGTCTGTCCCAAAAAGTCGATAAAGCACGTGCTTATATCAGCACAGCTCTAACCTTCTTTTCACACAACAATCAACAATCTTTCCTAAGCACATGTTTGTATCAACACAGCTTCCCACTCCCTATGCAACAAAATGCCACTGCCTTTATACGGCTCTCAATCAGCCCTGGACTGCACCACCATCTTCCAGTGGTGAGTCTATCAAACATTTCTTCATTAACTCCACCAAAATCGGGACAAAACTAGACACAGTTTGCAGTCTCATTCACACAATATAGAAAACTCTGTGAGGGATGTAATTCATGTCAATTACCCCTCCAATGCCTACACCAAACACATGAAAATTAATTACACACAGAAAACCCCTATGGCTAGGTTCTGTGTAATGATGTCAGTGATGACATCATCATTACCATAAATACCGTGCGTTAATGGACATCGGAAAAACGTTTTTCCGAGTGAAAACGTCATCATTCACGTCCCTTCCTGTGGGAATCAGAGGTGGGAAACTAGGGCCAGATTTTGCTAACCGAGTTGGTAACGTGATGTAGGCGAATTTGGTTCACTGAACATATTTCAATGACAATAAACTTATTTATTGTGGACAAACGCCTCTGCTGAGAAACATACACAGACATAACATGTTTCAAATTATTCATGAATAGGCCTATGTATAAAAAAAAACAACACCTTATCCGTGTCCTTTCCCGTTCGTTGTCCTGCAGATAACACAAACACCTGACGATGTGCTGTTTGTATGCTCGCATAAGAAAACAGCAGCAAATTATTGTGGCCTCCATGTTTTCACCAGGTTTTCACACACCTGATGCTCTAGGCTACGCCCAACAGTTGGTGGCAGTCATGCAACATGTTGTTATGCCAAACGCCAATATAACAGAAGAAGACGAACACGCATCCCGACGTGATCGCTGGTAGTCGGAAAAACAACATGGGTCTATTGGCGTGAACGTGCCAATAGACCCTGTTGCTGGGTGGCTCCTCCCCAAACATTTCTGCACAGTGGACCAAACAAAAAAGAAAAGAAAAGGTGAGTATGAAGAACAAACAACTGTTCAAACCTGCAACTTAATAAATCTAACTGAAACTAAACAGTGGGTGTGTGTGTGACATAAATACCATATAAAATAACTAGAGCAATGTGTACAATAAATATGGACAAATGTACATAAGCAAGTGGTGAGTGCATCACACAATTTGTCACACAAGCAACAGACAAAATACAGCTAGGAGGCTCCGAAAACAGGCAGAGGGCAAGAGGTAACACGGTGAAATTATTGCTTCAGCCATTTATAAATTACCTTTGTAACTTGTATGGCAGCCACAGAGTCCCACAGAAATAAAACATTTATAGGATGTAGTTACAATGGTTTTGGTAGGAAATGTATTGGAGCCGGTGGGAGTTGTGAGGTCGGGTCAATCTAATTGGCTTTCTAAAGTACAAAGTTGTCGTTGTGCTGCAAGAGAAAACACCATCCCAGTTGAGGGGCTGGATTCTCCAAAGTCCATATTTCTTTTACCAAATACATTGTAACAGCCAACAATGCATGTCCAATTTCATATGCTCCCCAAAATTCAGCCAATAATCCATTTCTCGTTTCACAGTTTGCAGATTAAATCAATTGGATCCTTTGTGGTTCACTATCCAATAAACATAAAATAAGACAAGAAAATGACCAAAAAAAACCCCTGTAAGGTGTGTTCTGATAAAGTTGGAGGTCAAAGTATCTCCAAACAATTTGCAAAATATCTCCATTGCATGCATCAGTGATGTCAACCATTGGTTTGTGGACTGCTGTTTTGAAGCCAGCAGTTAGCATTGTGGCCTTTGTCGTCTTTGTAATTTGGAGCCAGAAGTGACCATATGTGGACAACAGGGCGGAGCTGGGCAGGAAGACGCAGCTAAGCCAGTGTCATGAATGGTTTCAATGGCGCTCCACTAAGCTAAACGCTAAGAAGGAAAACTTGCTGATTTGCAACCTGCTGACACGAGTCAGCACTTGACATCTTTTGCAAGTGGGTAAACAGGGACATCTAGGCACTTTCGCCGGTCATCTGCATGTACAGCAGTACACAGAA
Organism: Sander vitreus; assembly: GCF_031162955.1. NCBI lineage: Eukaryota > Metazoa > Chordata > Actinopteri > Perciformes > Percidae > Sander > Sander vitreus. The sequence goes on along the minus strand of NC_135864.1, from coordinate 28,983,667 downwards.
CTGGTTACAAATCAGCAGACTTTCTCTTGAATTAGCCGCTAACGCTAGCGCTATGTAGCGCTACCAACTGCTGAACAAAACATTTTTAGGTGACCAAAATATTCTAATTAACCTTATTGACGTGATGGTTAGCATTGTTAAGCCTCTATCATGATTGACAGGTCGGCATTCACTGCTTTATCATCTATTTTAAAATAAATGATCATCATGCTGTATTAAAGAAGACTTGACACTAGCGATTTAGAGCGTAAACACGTTAGGAAAATGTTTACTGAGGTAATAAATAGGATCATTTTCTCTAGACTTCTATAATATAAAAAGTCTTCTTTTTGTAACCAGTGGAGTCGCCCTCTGCTGGAAATTAGATAGAATGCAGGTTTAGAATACACCATTGCCTTCACTTTTCAGGCCCACAAGTTGTCGCTTGGTTTATGCTAGACTTTTTTATTTTTTAGTTGGCTAATATGGCCATTAATATTCCAGAATTCTGCCAATACAGAACGACAACTGGACATATGTTTAAATAGCATATTATAGCCTAGATTTAGAGAACAGCAATCAAACACACATTTAAATTAAACGCTATTTACTTTTTTAATATACATAAACAAGTTTATAGATTATGCTTTAAGGGCATGGAGAGACAAGATGAACAGAGACACAATGCAACCCTTTCTCTCTCCTTTACCTCCTATCTGTCTTATTGCTCAGCTGGGGACTTGTAAAGTTTGCAAGAGGCATAGGCCCCCGATTTGATTGTTTTTTTTTAGTTTTATATGACTCTCTCCAACATTTATCTTGGGCTCAGGGCCTTCTGATCAGTTGACGATTCATTTTATCTCTAGTGTTCCCATTTCTTTAACTGCTCCATGTGTTTGAAGTATTGGTGGTTAGGTATTTTGAAGGTCCATCTCAATTTCTTTCACATTTCACACGTCCTTCCTTTTTATCTGTGTATCAACATCAACCCCAAACAATCTCATGCATTTACGTGCATTCATCTGAGATTCTCAATAATACAACCACAGTCTTCTGTTGTTGACATCCGAGCAGCGCCAATGGAGTTGCAGATGGAAGGTCGGTTCCTTGCTCATGGGAATGTCGATAGTTGTTACTGAAGTTGTGTTACTCATCCACATTTTACACCCACATTTTCCCTGTCCCATGAAGCAAAGGAGCCTGAACGCAGCGGTGAAAATATGACTGACTCACTCCCAGACTAAATCACTTAAATAGGCACTTTTTCAGAGCAAGGAGGAGGACGATGGGACGAGATGAGAATACAAGATAACAAAATTGAGACAGACACAGGGCAGTTAAACACGAGGGGGAAAAAAAAAAGAGCAAAGATAGGTCAAGAGAAGAGACAAGCTGAGAATCCACAAAAATGGAAGTGAGGTGAGACGAAAGGAAGAGAGAGGTTCAAAAGGGGGGAGAGGGGAGGACAAAGAGGCAGCAAAGAAGATTTGGCCAATGAAGGCAAGAAAAAGTGCAAAAACCTGTAAAGAATTTTAGTTGAAAATAGTGGGTTATACAGAGAAAAATTAAGCATTTTCATTCATAAAAAATTATGGCTAGGGATGCATCGAAATAAAAATCCTTAATATAATGAAAAACTTTGCCGAATATCTTACGTGATTTGACACATTCTTTTCCATTTATTTACGAATTTTTTCACCATTGCATAAATGAAGTCAAAAGTCAAAAAATGAAGTCAAAATGTGCATTTTACTACTATTCCACTGCTGTTTAGACACAAACGCATTACCTAAAGCCTGACAAGATGGATTTTCTCGCGTGGTCTCATGATATGTGCCTGCTGCCCTGCAAGGTAAATCTGCGCCATATCTGAAATTCACCTACCATTCTGTCTGAACCCCCCTTTAGAGTGGTCATGCAAATAAGGAATCAATTAAAGGCCTGTATAGAGGAATGATTATGATAAAAAAAAGTTTCAACTTATCCTAAACAGTTTGGTTTAGTTAAGAAAACAAAAATGAGGGAAAGAATGCCTTTCTAGTTAAAAATAAATCAATGTTTAATGTTAATAGAAGTCACACTTTTTAGTTTCCCTTTTTAGATCTAACTTGAACATTATCCCCAAGAGGTTTGTGACTGTTTGTGACTATATACTATCAAAGAAAGAGGTCATTATTCATATTCATACAGCCACAAGAGGTTGCTTTTTTAACAAATGCAAACATACTAATTTTAGGCCGTCCAAACAACCTAAGCAGTTGCAATTTTTTTTTACATTTTTTATTGTGTTTTTTTATATTTAGAACATTCAGAACATACAAATACAATTGAACAAGAACAAAAACCCTCTCCCACCCCCCGCGGTCTCGAGAAAAACAAAAACAAACAAATAGACAAAAACAAAAACAGAAATCACACCTTGACTAGTCACTGTCCTCTAATTCTTGTGATGCTGAGGTAATTAGGTCTGATACTTGTGCTGCTGCGTTTTTCCATAGATCTACAGTCGATGATTTGGCTTTGTTAATCCTTGCTGTAGAGAGCTCAAGCATAACTATGTCTAGAAAATATGCTAACCACTGTTTTATATAAAGCCAGTGGGGGGGGGGGGGGGAAGCCAGCACTGAGCTATCATTTTCTTGGTTTCGGTTGAGCCTGCTAGCCAAACTTTCCTCTGTCTCCCAAGCAGGTGTAATTTAGAGTCGTCATTAAGTAACAAAACAATCGGGTCAGAAGGAAGTCGATATCCTATCACATCAGATATTATTGATATTGTTCTATTCCAGAACTCATGCACCTGTTCACACTCTCAGACCATATGCAGGAAAGTTCCAGTTAGTTCAGGTTGACAGAATGTGCAATAGGGCGTGGGAATGACTTTAGAGACATATCTCTTCTGAGGAGTCCAATATGTTCTATGACATATGTTGAAGTGGATCTGCTGGTGATTTGGGTTCTTGGAGCAGTTTAAATTTTCTGAAGAAAAAAGTATCATACAAACCACCGGCTAAAATAAGCTGTGTGCTGGTTGCACTCCATGAAAGAAAGAAGCACACAATAAAATCTAGATAGCCTGGAGGAGGAGGACAAGGTGTTCATCAGGTCACCCTAATAGAATAAGTTGTTTTGTGGGCTCAGGTCTGTAATTGTTGCAATTACTGTACATTATATCATAATGTATACTTTGCTTACAACCAATGTCATAATTGAAAATGTATTTAAGTTGCATTTGGTATTTACCGTACTGATTCGAATATAAGACGACCCTGATTATAAGATGATCCCTTCTTTTTTAAAACTCATTTTTGGAAAAATACTTTCTGAAGACCAAATCTTGTTTCCTGTTAGGTCAGGGGGTATGTGGGGGAGTGTTTTTTTTCTTAAGTTAATCACAAAGCGCTGAAAAGACAGCAGCTTCTCTGTGCAAAGGGCAAGCGCTGGTAGAGACGCCACAAACACAGCCCATTACGCCGCATCAGTCGCCTGCACCAGCCAAGGCTGGCTTTAAACTCGGTGGTTGGTATGTTTAACTCTCTGGGGGAGCTCTTACTCAGATGACAGATCGAGTGATGGGCATTCCATTTAGTTTTTTTAGTCACATATTGTGTAACTACATGGAAACGGGCCAAATGATGTCTGTGGCTTGCAAGGATTGCTTCTCGGAGCAATCTGCACACTGTTTACCTTTTCCTGCTACACTGGGACTTCAGCGCAAGACTACAGCTAGCCTTATCAAACGCTATCAGTGTGCAAGCCACAGACATCATTTGGCCCGTTTCCATGTAGTTACATAGTCACTGAAATGGTCATAACCACTACAGTGCTCGATTACCTATTTTTGAGGGGAATAAACTTCAAGTTGTTGTCACGAAGGCATGACCTGTCTTCTGGAGGACATAGCCAGACCACTGGGCGCTCACTGAATTGTTTTCGGGAGCGGGAGGCAACGAAGGCGGGGAGAAATCAGAAGCAAGGATCTCGGTCGGGCCTGCTAGCGCGGCTAAGGGAACTACCACACAGATTGACAATGCCAAGCCTCCTACTCACCAACACCAGATCGATCACACACAAAATGGATGAGCTACAAATACAAACGGAACTGTTGCGTGATGATTATCACAGAAGCCTGGCTGAACACACTTATCACGGACGGCAGCTAGCAGCTAACAGCTAGCAGGATACCGGCAGGATAGAGACAGGGTAGGTGAATTTAAACAATGTCTGAGTTGAAAACGCATCTTGTTATAACAGACTTTATTCGATGTCAGCGATTATTAGGAAACCTCTGAAGACTATTTCCTTGTTTGTAGCATGCAGCCAATGAGGCATGCTGTTTTGTATGTCTGTATTTTACTTTGTTAAATGATCTCTTAGAAGCAAGCCGATGGTGTCAACGCAAGATGCCTGAAGGAGGAATTACAAAGTTTCCACTCTTTTTCAATGGAGTGAATGAGTCTCATCCGAGTGATGGAGATCATCGGAAGGCAGAGGTCTTTTGTGAACGATTTTTCGTTTCCCTGGACAACAACATTGAGCGCAGGCTGGATGTCAAAGGAATTATTTCCGCTGCAGGGTTAGGGTTAGAATCCGTCAAATTGGCCATCTGATAATGACAAGCGCATCCTATACGGAGATGGCAAACTTCTCACCATACAGAAGACTCTCGCTGTTGAGGCCACAACCAGTCCCATACTGGTTCCACCAATTCAAGTGTCATGGCGTCACAGGAAACAATCTGCACAAAGTGCTCAACACCGTCTCCACACTCCCAGTGTTAACAGCCAAAAGAGGTAAAGGGGGGTTTCAGCGCCATGAACCATATTCTCACAGAAGACAGAAACAGAATGCACTTCTCCACGCTGAACAGCCTCCTGTTCATTTCAGTAAATGCCTCCTTCCCTGCCCGGAAATTTGCAGAGATGTGGATAAAAGAGGGGCCAACATGCCATAGATGCCCCTTTCCACAGGAAAGCAGAAAAAGGCGACTGAAGTCCGTCATCAAAGCAGACTGTTTTCTTAGTATGACGCATAGGCTTACACTGTAGCCTATTTTTTTTTATGTTGACACAACCCTGTGCTATTTCATTTTGATATTATTTTCCATTGCATATTGATGTTCATAAATAAGTGTTTTGGCATGCCTATCCATGGTACTGAAGCTGGATTTAATTCTTGCATGTTTAGTTTTGTTGTGCATAATCACAGACCCTATCTGTTAGAGTAACAAATATTGATGAGAAGTATTAAATTATTCTTGCAAATGCAGTGAAGAAGTTCAAGTTCTGAAATTCATGATTTATTTTCATCAATAAAAACATTTCAAAACATCCCCCCCCTTTTTTTTTCACAACTCGCATCCTAGATATAAATTATCTTTCAGTCTTTGGTGATTGGTCTGGGACCTTTTGGGTTTTTAATTTCCTGTTTAATTTCCGCCTATAATTCATGCGTGTTTAAGTGTATACATTTCAAAGATGGACAAACGCATTAATGACAACTTTGCTTTATTTTATGCAAGGACTGTCTGTGAACATCCAGTCCAAAATTGGTGACATTCTGATAATTTATAGAGATGCATGTGATGAGGCAGTTGCTGTCCCTTTTGGAGAAGCCTACATTTTCACTATTTTTGGTTTAGGGGATGATCTAAACATCAACCAAAAGAAAACTAATTTGGCAGTAAACTATTTTTGTACAACCATGTACAATCCATGTAAAAAAAAACATATTAAACATAGACATATTAAAGTTATGAAAAAAACATGGTTGTTCTTTGTTCTACACCAGGTAGGGGTATCTCAAAAACTAAAGCCTTTTTTGGGGATTTGTTCCTCTCCTAATATTGTACCATGTGTGTGTGTGTGTGTGTGTGTGTGTGTGTGTGTGTGTGTGTGTGTGTGCGCAACACTGTACATATAACACATCACGTCTTGGCTTTTTAATACCTGCACGGCCCGTTATGAGGTCCAATCCGCACCACCATACCCAAAATATTATAAATATATATATATATATATATATATATATATCTAAAATATTCATAAATAAACCACCCCATCCCCACCTGACCCACAAACCACCAACTTGATGCATTACAGTAGCCCAATTGTCATGGCTGAGCACCACGACGTTCTCTAAGGTGCTATCCGCAGAAACAGCTACGAAGCTGACCGCCCACAGTAGTGGGAAGACCTAGGCTAAATAAACAGACAAATTGTTCCAAACAGTGTTCTTTATTGTTGAATTACAGCAAAACAAATAACCTCTCTCTCACACTCACACACACACACACACACACACACACACACACACACCCAGGGAGAGAGTGTGTGACTTCATGCATGTTTGGTGTATGTGTGTATATTTGTTCTGGTTGCGTTGGTTGCATCCATGTGGAAGAAAGTGGAAGATAAATGTGAAGCTGTTTGTGTTAGCGAGTCAGTAAGCAAGTGAGTGCGTTTCTGTGTGTGTGTGTGTGTGTGTGTGTGTATGTGTGTGTGTGTGTGTGTGTGTGCATGACAAGTTGTTGACGGTTTCATATCCACTCTGGGGGCCACAGTCAGACTCTACTGGAGGAAAAAAAAAAGGAGGGAGATGAAAAAGATGAGGGGAAGGCGAGTGGAAAAACAAATTATGGCATCTCCCCGAAGAGTCACAAACACTGCTGACTTGTTATTGTCATGTCTGCATCTCTGTGGGGGTGTGTGTGTGTGTGTGTGTGTGTGTGTGTGTGTGTGTGTGTGTGTGGGTGCATTTTAACTTTGCCTTTTATTCTCGTGCACTTTCAATCTATCATTCTCTCACTTCCTCACATTCAACTACTCATAGATGCACACACCTATGGTGCTGTTGTCCGAGCACCCACTTTCATTCACATGCACTTAGACACAAATGCTTGCTCACATAAGTGATCAGATTTTTAGGTTTAGGGCGCATGCTCGTGCAGCGACCGGCAGCAACTACGTCTGTATCAGTGTTTGTCTATGTGTTCTCCTAATCTCGACTTGAATACAGTGGATCTGGACTGATCAACAAGGTGGAATTGGATAAGATCTAACTTCTGGCTGTCTTCTATGTTTGCAAAACCATGGAGCTTACAGTGTGCTTTATACTGTGGTTGGCGTTCTGCCTTTCTTATGGTATCCAGCTCTCGCACCCGGCTCGGATTCAAAATAGCAGAGAGTTTCTTCTGCAATGGAGTAACCCCCTGATCCCCCTGATCTAACCTTCCCGTGCCTTGACTTATTCACTGATCGCAAGAATGATCAGAAAGACTCTAACAATGCTCCACCACATAAAACAAGGAAGCGGGGCAGATGCGGTGGCGTACTTCAGAGACTACAGAGACAGCTGCTCTCTCGTATTCCTCTACCATCCATCATCCTCACTAATGCAAAACAATTCAAAACAAACTTGATGAACTTCAAGCCCATGTTCGGTTTCAACACGAATTCAGAAACACATGTTTGTTGGCGTTTACTGAAACTTGGCTTTCGGATAGAGATTCGAATGCGGAAATGTCCATTGGCGGGGGTGTGTGTCTGTATGTTAATGATAGATGGTGCAAAACAGTTGTTGTCAGAGAGAGACTGTGCACTAAACACGTTGAGCTACTGTCTGTGTCTCTACGCCCACACTACCTCCCCTGGGAATTCTCCCAGATATTTGTCACCGTTGTGTACATTCACCTGAGAGCTAATGAGGAGGGTCCTCGGAGCCTGTACTTAAAGTAACCCAGAGGCTGCAATCCATATCTCCAGATGCGCCCATGCTTGTGCTAGGTGACTTCAATCACTGTTCGTTGAAAAAAACTCACAAGAATTTCTACCAATACGTCACCTGCTCACCAGGCATTACACGATTCTTGACGTGTGTTATGGTTCTGTCAAAGGAGCATTCAAGTCCCTCCCCCTTCCCCCGCTGGGCGGGGCTGATCACAGTTGTGTGCAGCTCATACCAGTATATCGTTCTGCCCTCAGGAAGGGTAATATCATCATCAAGACAAATCAGCACCTGGACTGAGGATTCTACCCGGAGTTTACAGGGATACTGTGACTGCACAGACTGGGACATGTTTAAGGAATATTGCAGTGACATTGATGAGCTGACCGACGTTATCAGCAGCTATGTGACCTTCTGTCAATTCCAAAAAAGACTGTGAAGGTATTTCCTAACAGCAAACCATGGGTGTCAAAATCTCTGAAAACCCTGTTAAATTTGAAAAAGAAGGGCATTTCGAGAGAGCAACCTTACAGAGTTGAACATGCTTAAAAAAGAGATCAGGAGTGAAATAGGCTGTGCGAAACAGAATTACCGTACAAGGAGAAGCTGGAAAGAGAACTTGCTAACAATAGGCTGGGGTCTGCCTGGAATGGTTTAAAAACTATTGTGGGTTCAGAAAGCAAAGGCAAAAATAAGTTGTCTCTTGATGGTTTTGATTCTGACAATCAATTGGCACAGGAGTTTAATACGTTTTATCTCAGGTTTGATTGCCTTGATTGTAATAGTGAAATTGTAAATTTGAAAAACAAACTATCCAGGTCGGTCCTATTCCCTTTGATGTTCTCTCTGTGGCCAAATCTTTTAAACACTCTAAAGCTAGGAAAAGCCCAGGTCCTGATTGTATAAGTAGTCGACTACTTTCCTCCTGTGCAGAACAATTAGCCCCCATCTTTCACCATATCTTCCAACTGTTACTTAACCTACAGAGGTTGCCAAAGAGTTGGAAGCAATCGATAGTCATCCCTGTGGCCAAAAACAACTATCCCTAAGTTCTTAATGATTTCAGAGCTGTGGCCCTGACTTCTCTTGTAATGAAGTCTTTCGTAAAACTGATAAAAAGAGATATCCTTACCAAGACTGAACATCTACTTGACCCTCTTCAGTTCGCATATAGAGCTGGACGGGGAGTAGAAGATGCCACTGTGACCTTAATTAACCTTGTTTTAAAACATCTTGAAGGAAACAAAAACCATGCCAAGCTGCTATTCGTTGACGTTTTCGTCAGCTTTTAACACAATCCAGCCCCACATTCAAATCGATAAACTTATCAATAATTTTAGCTTAGATTTTAACATTGCAGGCTTGATTCTTGACTTTTTAACATCCATAATTCAGAGAGTGAGGCTTAATGGATGCATGAGGGGATGAAGGGATGAGGGTAGGAGATGATGAGTGGATCAGTGTAGGGATGAATGGAGGGTGGGATGAGGGGGGAAAGTGAATGGATGAAAGGAAGGGAAAGTGAGGGTGGGTTGAGCAATCTAATGTAGGCTTGACAGGTGATTAGAGGTGTGGTTGAGGCATGGCCCCACTCCTGAACCTAGGTTAACCAGTTAACTTCATTTGTGTCAACAGGTAACTTCATTTAATATTGTATGTGGCATTTTCTTTTGCAGGGTGCAAGTGTTCCACCTAAATAAGTTCCTTCCCAAGACTATTTTGCAGAGTCACGGTTGCTGCGTCTGGAGCTTAGCGCTTGTGATTGGTTTAAAGAAATGCAAACAACCCAGAGCGTTTTTGATGCGTGGTGTATCCCAGAATACATGCGTGGTGTAACCTCTGGCAATGCGAGACTACATGCTACCTAAATGCCTGTCCAAACAAAAACAAAACAAAGAAGCAGAGCAGGAGTGAAACATGGAGAGGAAGATGGAGTGAAGTGAGGGTCCACAGAGTCAAAGAGATGAGAAGGGGCTTCTATCTGAGTTTCTGTTCTTCTTTTCCTGCCACTGTGGCACTGAGATAAACAGGCCTAAACAGACATCAGAACCGCTGAGAAAGTTTCATCAAAGTTGTTGTTGGATGTGCTTGCACTCTTTTTCCTCCATCTTTGCTTGTCTTTCTATCCTGTATAAAGAAAGGTGGAAGTTTGTCAATAAAGTTTGTGTTTCTGTGAATAATGCCCTTGTGCTCTCTCTTTGTCCGACCGCAAGTTTTTGAGATTGAAATAGGTAGTTATTTGCTCCATTGCGTTCTTCTGTTGTTCTGCCTCCCTATTTGCATCTCATTTCGTTCGCACTTATATTTCAGTCTTTTGAATGGGTGATGACTTTGTGTCCATATCTCTGTTTCTGACTTTATCACTTGACCTGGCTATTTGTCTCTTTTTTCTACTGAATTTATGCATGCCGATTTTTTTTTGTCCAACATTTGAAGAACTAATATAACTCCAGCTTCTCTCACCTGATAGCTCATCTTTAAAGAAGTACCTATAATCCTTCTGAATCATACAATCTCCTCTACTATTATTACTTGCGCTCTAAAAGATATACTGTCTCAGTCTTATTTCGATTTTTAGACCTTCTCTCTTACTGGATTATCAGAAGGTCACATTGGCCCTTGTATCACTTTTTTAGTGTCCGTGTTTTTTTTATTTTATAGACATGTATTTATTGAATTTTAACAGTTTACAAAAATACATGTTGATACATTTAACAAAGCATATAACAGTCAAACTATAAAAGAATCCACTCACCCACAAAAAACTGGGTAACGACATTATATAATCATACACAGCTTGGCATCACATGGTTAAGGAGGTATCGATAGTTAGGGATATATCACCTTCTAGTTTCCAGAGTTTCCTTAACTTCACAATTCTCCAAGAATGAAAGAAAGGGATTCCAGATCTCTTTGAATTCGGCAGATTTCTTTTTCATTGTGTATGTTAACTTTGAGCCAGTTGAGGTGGTTCGGGCATCTGGTAAGGACGCCCGTTGGGGGCCTCCCTAGGGAGGTGTTCCAGGCACGTCCATCTGGGAGGAGGCCTCGGGGAAGACCCAGGACTAGGTGGAGGGATTATATCTCTAACCTGGCCTGGGAACGCCTCGGGATCCCCCAGTCGGAGCTGGTTAATGTGGCTTGGGAAAGGGAAGTTTGGGGTCCCCTGCTGGAGCTGCTACCCCCGCGACCCGATACCGGATAAGCGGATGAAGATGGATGGATGTAATGAACTTTTCAAGGACAAGGCATGCTGATAGTTCTTTCAGCCAGCGACCAACAGAAGGGCTCTTGACATCTTTCCAACAGAGAGAAATGAAGCGTCTAGCTTGTACTAAACATAATTTTCCTCTCTTTGCTGTTTAACATACAGTCCTTGGGATACAAATTAAGAATGCAAAGTGCAGGATTGTCAGGTACTGGATTTAAGGTCATCTGAGAAATACATTTTATAACTTCATTCCAGAACTTTCGTATCTCAGGGCAGTCCCACAGACAATGAAATAAAGTGCCATTTTCAACATTGCATTTAACACAGATATCAAGAATATTTGGATTCATCTTATTCAGTCTTTCCGGAGTAACATAAGTTCTCATAATCCAATTATATTGAATCAGTTTGAGATGGGTATTTATTATTAGGAGTTGTGCTCTAGAGCACACCTCTCTCCAGTCCTCCTCTGAGATATCTTTTTGTAAGTCATTTATCCATTGAGTTTTCTTATGCTCAGTAGTGTCTTTATGGTTTTTCACCAGAATGTTGTAGAGTAAGGATATCTGTCCCTTGCCAGTACAATTATTCACTGCTAGGTTTTCTAACATGGACAAGTGGGGTTGCATATAGGAGTGTGTCTGTGCATAAACAAAGCTCCTTAACTGTAAATATTTAAGTAAGTGTGTCCGAGGTATGTCATATTCATTTCTAAGTTCCTCAAATGAAGCTAGTTTGATTTCCTTATATAGATCCATAACTTTACAGATGCCCTTTGTTGCCCACATTTTGAAACCTTGGTCTTTTTTTTGCAGGAGAGAAGTTATCATTCCCCCATACTGACGAACAGCCTGAAAACAAAGTAGATTCACCAAGAAATTACTGTACATTGTGCCAGACATTAATTGTGTTTCTCACAAAGGGGTTATCAGTGAGCCGCTTCAGTTTTTTGACAGATGCAGAGTATAAATAAGTGTCAAGGTGCTGGCCTTTAGTGCAGATACTTTCAATTTGCACCCATGGTAAGTAAGATTCAGGCGAAAACCAGTACATTGCAGCTCTAATTTGAACAGCCCAAAAGTACCATTAAAAATTGGGTAATTGTAACCCTCCTCTCTCATAAGGCAGGTAAAGAAGTGACAGTCTCAACCTTGACCTCCTGTTATTCCAAATAAACTTAGTAAATAGTTGCTTCATTTTGAAGAACTGTGGCGGCGGAGGTAAAGGGATGGATTGAAATAGCTATAAAAACTTTGGTAGTATATTCATCATGATTATATTTATACGCCCTAATAGGGAGATTGGCATTGATGACCAGCTATTCATAGTTCAGTTACTGTAGAAATCATAGGATTATAGTTACAGGATACTAAATCTTTAATGATGGGGAATAGTGATACAGAGATATTTAAATCCATTTACCGCATTATTGAAAGGGTGGTTTATCACCGAATTTATTCGTTCCCGCTTATTCAAGAACATAATAGAGGATTTAGTTTCGTTTACTTTAAAGCCTGAAAATTTCCCGAATGTGTCAATTAAATTAGTCAGATTAAGAATTGAGTTACTTAGGTCTGTTAGAAGTAAAAGGGTGTCATCGGCATACATTACGAATGTCCGATACTTTTATACCTGAAATTGAGGGGTGCGATCTCACCACAATTGCAAGCGGTTCCATTGCCAAAACTAATAGCATTGGCGAGAGAGGGCACCCCTGACGAGTACCTCTTGTGAGTTTGAAAGGAGATGATATTATATAGTTGGTGGAGACCTCTGCCATTGGGTCAGTATAAAGTGTCTCAATCCATTTTTGAAAGTAGTTACCAAAGCCAAAGCGAGATAACACATCAAATAAATAGCTCCACTCCATTCTGTCGAATGCTTTTTCAGCATCTAAAGACAGAATAGCGGTGTCAGGGGTTCCCTCCCTCGCATGTATCAAATTCAACACCCTTCTGACATTATGGAAAGCTTGACGGTTTTTCACAAAACCATTCTGATGCGGGTTGATCACCGTCAGGAGCACCGGTTCCAGTCTCCTAGCCATTACTTTAGCGATAATCTTAGCATCCGTGTTAAGCAGTGAAATAGGTCTATATGACGTGCAATTGGTAGGGGACTTATTGGGTTTCAAAATAAGTGTTATCAACGCACTCCTCAGGGAATCTGGAAGACAACCCTGTTGAAAGGCCTCGTCATACATAGCTAAAAGGGGTTTAAATATCTTGTAGATATCAACTGGAAGACCGTCAGGGCCTGTGGCTTTACCTCCTCTCATATTAGTAATGGCACCAGCAATTTCTGAGGCATCTATTTTCCTATCCATTTGTTCTTTAAAATCGTCTGATATGGAAGGAATATAAAGATCGTCCAGGAACTCAGATTGTGTTTCCAGACTTTCTGGGGATTCGGATGAAAATAATATTTTATAGTTGATGGAAAAAGTATCATTAATTTCCTGTGGGTCTGTTGTTATTGCTCCACTCTGAGTTTGAACTGCAGTAATTGCCCTGTCTGCATCTAATTTCTTTATTCGCCAGGCTAACAATCTCCCCCGTTTTTCACCTTGATCATAGTAACTCTGTTTGAGCCGGATTAAACTATTTTCTGCTTTCGATGTGGAAATTTCCTCGTAATGGCCTTTAAGTAACTTTTATTTTTGTGGAGCCGTCCAAAAAGGCCTCTCTTTCCAATTGTCTAATTTTGTGGTCAAGCTCATTCATTTTCATCTTGAGTTTGTTTGTTTTTGAACTGGTGTAAGATATGATCATGCCTCTGATGTATGCCTTAAAGGCCTCCCATCTGACAATAGCAGAGGTCTCATCTGTATTTGTATTGAAGAACGACTCAATTTGGGCATCTAAAAATTGCAGGAAATTCGAATCAGAAAGCCATCTTTAACTACCCCTTGGGCTCTATATACAAGTGAAGTAAGGGAGTGGTCTGACAGCAGTATGCTGTTATAGTTACATTCTATCACAGAGGAGAACATAGAGCTGGAAATCAGGAAATAATCTATTTGTGAGTATGACTTAAATCGGGGAGAGTAACAGGAGAATTCTAATTTATCTGAGTTCAGTCTCCTCCAGGGGTCACACAAACTCAGATCATTTATATACTGTAACAGTTTCTTCCTACTTTGTATATGAGAGGAATCCATCCCGGTTGACCAATCCAATTTAGGATCTAAAGTGCAGTTGAAATTACCTGCTATAAGAGCCTTCCCTGGGAGAGAAGCAATTAATAAAAATACATTTTCAAAGAATTTGGGATTGTCTTCGTTTGGGGCATATACATTGATCATGTTTATCTTCTCATTTATCAATGTACCCTGGACAATCAGGTACCTAACCCCCATGTCACGGATGACGTCCACTTTAAAGGGTATCAATTTATGGATCAGGATCATCACCCCTCGGGTGTGTGATAAGTAGGAGGCTGATATGACTTGCCCTGGCCATCTCCTTTTTATCGTTATCACTTCATCTGACAATAAGTGGGTTTCTTGGAGATATACAACTAACGATTTAAGTTTAACCCTACTGAGGACTTGCTTAATTTTAGCCAACTTCACCATACCTCTAACATTCCAGGATGTAAACGTCAAATTTAGATTAGAAGACATATAAAAATCAAGCATAAACAATTTCAACCAGGCCACATATGTAATAGGAAGGAATGATGTAAACTGTAATCTCGTTCTTAAAACAATTGGATTGTATGCCGTTATCCCGAATTGCAAAATAAAATGTACATTTATAACCCCTAAACTTAATCCCAGCACTGTCTCCCCAAACGAGACGGCTTACCTTCCCTGGTAGCATTAAGAGCGAGATAGACGCTCAACTGATCCACTAACAACGAGGAGCTGTTATGAACTGATAAATCACACATTAACCCCCCCGCTCACAATCAGCTTAATGCAATAAGCGAACAAAATATACGAAATATGTATATGTGCATCTGTCTGTGTGGAATTAAAACCACGTCAGCGTATAGTGACAATCAGGTGCAGCCTGGTAAAGCATCATTACAGCATGCATGAGACAGACAGTACCTTTTCTTAGCAGCTAGCTGTGGCTAACTTGCTAGATGTCCAATTCTTTAATAAACGACTCCACACCTGCAGGATCAGCAAACACGCGAAGTTTCCTTGTATCACTTTGGTTGTTAAACTTTGAAGCTGCTCTAATAAATATTTTTTACGTGAACAATGAGTCAAATGACTACTGCTGATGTGAAAGGTGTCGCTCATGCGAACATGACAAACATATGGATGTATTATAAGACCAAAACAGATGCATGTGGCTACTTAATATGCACGTGAATGACGCAATCATTATGTTCGCGTTCTTCATTGTTGATGATGATGCTGGTTGTATTATTTTGCAACAGCATAGTTTCATTGCAAATGAGGCATACATGAGGAATACATAGCCTGCTTATCAGTCCATTCGTCATTCACCATTACCTGACAACAGCCATTTCTTTCTGCAAGCATTTTCCACCAATCAGGATGCTGCATACTACAACCATGTTTCCCTAATCACAGACTTTAACCATCACTCCTCAGTGAACTGCCTCCTAGTCTGAGATCTTTTTTTAGTTAAAGAGCTTAAAGAGTTATCATTATGGAGTTTCCATGTTTTTTAGGAGTTTGCTCACACTAATACATGTAAAAACAATATATATATATATATATATAGCATAAATTCAGTAAGAAAGTGAAAATTTCAAACAAGAATAGGCGTATTAGGTATAAATTCATTTTATTTTCTTTATTTGGAAGTCCGGCCCCCGGAGTGTCTGCTTAGACTACAGTTAGATCAATCACAGTTGATGACAATGGCCGCCATGTCACGGCCCCACAAAAACTCAAACTTTAAATAACTTTTCATTGTTAAGGTCTGTAGATTGCACAAAAAAATGTTGAAGTCGATTGGGATCAATCTGTAGGAGGAGTTTGTTAAAGTACAGTGCCAGATGCCAAATGGTGAAAGAATGCCCATTTACAGTTATTCAAAATGGCTGACTTATTGTTGGGTTTAGGATATACCTCCAAGAGATGTTTTGTACGTGTGGAGAGGTTATATACGCCTACCAATTTCCATGTATCTACTTCAAATTGAATTAAATTTGTTTGTCCCCTTTGTGAAAATCATTTTTTCATTGTTATTTTTCTGCATTTTTTGTACACTTCGTATGGCAGGTTATTCTTTTACAGTTTCATCCATGATCAGTGGTTTGAGGAGATCCCAGAATCAGAAACAAGTTACTAGCAAAGTTGACTTGACAATCAAAGCTTGTCATTTTGGCCTCTATTCTATTCTGCTTGTTTCTGTGAGTGTGTATGTGTGTGTGTGTGTGTGTGTGTGTGTGTGTGTGTGTGTGTGTGTGTGTGTGTGTGTGTCCTGCGTATGCCATGAGATCATCATATCAAAGCCTTTCCTGATCTGCGCTATTTCTGTTTTCCCCATCCGGCTTACTGGCATGGTCATCACACACAATGCAGCCAAGACACTCAATATTGGACAGACATTCACACAGGCTTCCACGTCCTTATTGTGTTGTTCCCACATGGACAAGATGGCTGCCTCTTGTTTCTTGATCAGACAAACAAACAGAGATTGCCCCTCACTATCCCTTCCAACTCAGCTCAACTGTTGGATGCTGTCACTGTCATCTTTAAGTGTCTGTAATCATAAACAGTCAGTCAGCCGGTTGGTTTTCTGACTGCAAAATACCGTATAGGCCCAAATATAAGTTTTTTCCTAGGAATGCATCTGGAAATGTGGAGCCGTCTCATATTTGGGGTCTAGACTTTTAAATGTCAATATACATTCACAACAGAAGATGATGCCAAATAGCCAGCCACCTGGCAGCGAAGATGACATTAGTAGCGAGTGGAACCAGAGCTTGGGAATGACAAAGTGAGAGTGAACTGCGGCTCGGGCCTGCATATTTCTGAACGAGAGAGTAGTAACCGAGCCCAACCAGAACACGACAGGCATTCTGTGTTATATGTCCAAACCTGACCCGACACGGTGATGCGGTGTGCCGCTGCTAAGTGTATATAGCGGAAACACTGCAGCCAATATTTCACTAGTCAGTTAAAAGAAAACTGTCAACCCATAACCATTCAGTGGACCCTCTTGATGAGTATGCCAGTCAGTTATTCATCTACTGAAGGACAATTTGCTGCCCTTTGTTTTATCAGTCAATCAACAGCCAGTCTGAGCGAGGTTTACACTCTGACTGACAAATGCATCCACCCAACTGTTCACCGTCCACCCAGCCACTTACGACATCAGCCACCACCAGACCAAATGGACTGACTAGAGCTGAAGATTAACAAGAATTCCAGCAATCTCTGATCCCTTCCTCTTTCTGTGTGTGTGTGTGTGTGTGTGTGTGTGTGTGTGTGTGTGTGTGTGTGTGTGTGATCCCTGGGTTTGGTATCACTTGACAGACAGCCAATGATCCTAGAGAGAAAGAGCCAGAGAACATGTGGATACAGAGATAACGGTTGCTGAGATACTGCAGAGGCAAGAACTCCTATTGGAATTACAAGGGTGCACATGTGTGTTTGTGGATTCAATCCTGTTTGTGTGATTCTGTGTGTGTGTGTGTGTGTGTATGTGTGTGTGGTACTCAACGTGGATGTGAAGACAGTGACTACAGGCCTATTTTTCTCTTCTTACACTGTTTTGTTCAAAAGTTCACATGGGAAGTTGCTTATCACCATGGAAGATGTTTCAGCTGCTGCTAGTCAGGGAGTGACACCGTAATTGCTGTAGAACAAAGCTAGAAAAACACACACAGCGAACCTAACATCAAAGCTTCTCATTTTGGCCTCTATTCTACTCTATCCTATCTTTTCATATTGATGTTTAATACGTTTGTTTGTTTGTTTGTTTGTTTATGTATGCACCTTTCACCAAGGCTGTTGTTAGCTATCATTTTTTTAAGAGGGTCATATTTGTTGACAAGGAATGCTCTACCGGATAAGCTAGAGGTCGCCCCGGCTTGTAGATTCACCCTTAGGTTTTTGACTTTGAATATATACTGCAGATGTCCTTGTAGAAGCATTTCAAATCTGCATTAACTTTTGGGGCACTTGGTGGCAGCACAACAAGCTGTTAACTCAACATTGACATATTATCACCTTCTTGAGAGACACAACAACATTAGTATTCATTTGAAGTTGTGTTTCTAATAATAATAATAACAATAATAATAATAATAATAATAATAATAATAATAAATCATAATACATTTTATTTGATGGCACCTTTCAGGACACCCAAGGTCATCTTATAATAGATAAAAACATGCTCGTACAAATAAAATAGCGAGACATGGCAAAGACAATTGCTGTTTCTCAATCTCAAGAATGCAAAGAACAGACTTGTGTTCTTGGGGAGAACGTTCCTGCTAGTTTTTCTTGGAAGAATGAACTCGCAAGTTCACAAGCACAGAAAATGCTGTTAACAGTTTGAGACGATACGTTCAACAACAGCTAGAAAACAAAAACCACAACAATATAACCACTTTATATTTAAACAATCTCCGGGCAAGAAAACCTCATAATGTTACAACTACTGCAATAATACTGAAAAATAAAACTTATTGAGCTTTAATTTTTTTGTTTATGCTTTAGCTCAAACACCTTTTACTTATTCAAAAGAGTGGAACGCGGTCAGTACTATTATTAGTGTATTAGTTTTAGTCAGTTAAAAATAAGGAAAACAATAAGCATGCCTCTCTGAATGGGTAGGCCTATGCACTGGCGTGTCCTAGGTGTGCCTATTAGTGTTATGTGGAATTATCATTTCTATATTATTGTAGTGCACTCTATATGTCCAGGGGCAACAGATGTAAATTAGCAATAAAAATTAGAATCGCTCGTGTCTCCCCTTAACATGCCATAGCATGTTACCACTTTATGTACAATGGTTAATTTATCATATAGACTCAAACTAAACTAGACTAACAAACTAAAAAACTGCTGCAAATTCATCACTGCTGCGCTGTGGCTGTGTGTGTGTGTGTGTGTGTGACTGCCGGCCAGCGAGGTTGTAAAGCCCGCAGGCGGCTGTTAACCTCATGTTCTCGTTAATCTTATGACGGACATGTATTTAAACAAACGGTTTGTCACCGGCGAAATAAAAGCCTCTTATTTACGAGACCGGTCTGAGAGACCTTCAGCTTACAGCGGGGTCTCCGAGCATGACTGTACGAGCGACCATCTAGCAGCCCCGCCAGGCGGCCAGATACCAAATATTCGAAATCTAAACAGCCTAAAACGTTCTCAGAAGTGAATTTTGTTATGAATAAGATGGCGAAAATTGTTAAAATTGTCCCGTTGTAGGTCTGTCTATGTACCGGAAACCAGGCTCTTGAATGCCGAAATGAATGTTGGGATACGGGTGCTGCCAAGTTCATACAAGTTACCAACCAATGCATCCTCGGTAAAATGGGAGTGTCAAGAACATTTCCGGCAATTTTAACTGTTGTTGGCGAAATTCAATCCTTTGTATTGGCCACTTTGGCCGCAAAAGATGTCGTTTCACAGGGACAAAAGAACACAAGTCCATAGAAGAACACAGATTGAAAAACGTCCATAGACTGTTCTGTGATCCCTGTTTTGCTTTGCATATACTGACCTCTAGTGGACATTTCAGCCAGAGCTAAGGTTTTCTTAAGTTTCGCTTTCTATTCTCCATTTTGTTTTCAGTTGAACAAAGAGCAAGCTACAGTGTACATATGCAACAGTTATCTCATTTTGTTTTAAGGCTTGGAGATGATATGTCCGTAAGTATATTTGCTTCACTTTTCGGCTTAGTCGCTAGCTTGAAGTAGCATTTATATTGAGGTCTGTACCTGAGTTACTTACCATGCTGCATACCTATGCTAGATCAGATAAAGTACTTACCTTCCATGTTACCTGTGGAGAAAAGTTAAAATACATATACAGGAAAATTCATGGGCATTCAAGTATAATGTTAATTGCTTTAAGTTAATTGTCATCTCATACATGGAACTATTTACATGTCATTATTATTTCATATGCATATGTGTGCAGTATATTGATACATGCTTTGTGTTGTATCTTTCAGTTTTACAGAATATAGATAAAACACGACGGAACAAGAGACATATGTAAAATGTTAAAAAGGGGATGGGGGTGGATTGAAGCAGCAATATTGTTACCTTTCTGGCCAATTGATTTATATTCGTTCAAATTCACAATATGCAATGAAATACATGCTAAAAAGGGTTACTATACTGATTAGGCATTGCAATCTTATAACATGCTCACAATGGTCAGTCTAAAAAAATCTATATCGATGCAGCAGAACCAGAGATGTTGTCTTTTTCAATATCCCATTGTTGTCCTAATCCCATGCAACTCGACAACTAACATTTAAGTAGGGTATAAGGAGATTCAGGTGTGTCATGCTAGCATTGTGCTGTTAGCCTCAAGCAGAGATGATGAGCGGGCTACAGAGGTCTGGTAAGCTCACTTTTTTGTGACTTCACAGCACCAGTTATTTTTTGATTTTTAAACTTGTAGTCTTCAGCCCTAACCGACGCTGACTCAAGTGACATCACTTGAGGAAATTTGTCAGACTTCACACAGCTCCCTATGGAGACCAAAAAAGGCTTTATACAACTTTTTCCTCATATGTAGTCCCATTCCCGTTCCCATTTGAGAACAAATATCCCAGAAACAATATCTTGTATGCTGTTTTAGTACAACATCTTGATTAAAGGTCCTATTCTGTAAAAAGTGAGCTTTCCATGTCTTTTTTTTATTACAAAACAGGTCTAGCTGCTATATAAATACTCTGAAAGTAAAAAAGCTCAATCCACAGGGACATGCACACAGCCCGTATTCAGAAACTGTGCCTTTGAAACCAGCCGTCAAGACTTTAGTATGGTTGTGATGTCACAACTATAATATATACAGGTAGAAAGTGCTGCTTCAGTGCAATACAGTCATTCCCCGATTGCAATGACAGTGCAGAGATGCGGAAGATTCGGAAACGCTGACCAATCAGAGCAGTCTGTTTTTTTTTTTCAGGAGGGTGTCTTAAAGAGACAGGCACTAAAACAGAGCGTTTCAGACAAAGGGTGAATATAGACATATGAGAAAAATAATGTTTTATTTTACATTAAAGTATGTAAACATGTTCTTGTAGAAACCCCAAATACAAATATGAACATGAAAATGAGCATTTATAGTTATAGTTTAGTATCCTCTTCACTTGAACTCAGATATCACTCTGGATTTTTATGGAGTTGTCCCTCTGATTTTCTATAGGAGGATATTACTCCCAAGTCTTGGAGCAATGATGGTGGAATTATCATGGTGGCAAAAACAAGAAAATAGAGGTCCATGGTGAAAATACCCCAACTTATCTTTAAAGGTCCTATGACATGCTGCTTTTTGGATGGTTTTATATAGGCCTTAGTGGTCCCCTAATACTGTATCTGAAGTCTCTTTCCCGAAATTCAGCCTTGGTGCAGAATTACAGCCACCAGAGCCAGTCCCACAATGAGCTTTACTTAGGATGTGCCATTTCTGTGTCTGTAGCTTTAAATGCTATTGAGGAGGAGGGGGGGGCAAGGTGGAGGGTGGGGGTGTGGCCTTGACCAACTGCCATGCTTTGCTTGTTTTCAAGCCATGATGTCTCTCTCTTTCTCATGGGTGGGCCAAATTCTCTGGGCAGGCAAAGCAGAGAAAGGGGAGGTAACCTTTCCAGATTCCAGATCGGCCCATCTGAGCTTTCATTTTCTCAAAGGCAGAGCAGGATACCCAGAGCTTGGTTTACATCTATTGAGATTTCTAGCCACTGGGGGACCATAGGCAGGCTAGGGGACCTCACATTAATGTTAAAAAAAACTCAAAGTGAAATTTTCATGCCATGGGACCTTTTAAGTCACTTTGAACAACATTTTTCAGAGACTGTATTTAAAAGTTAGCTACTGATTCACTTGCCTTGAACAGACAGTGAAGCAGCAGTGGGGCCTGTGGCCTAAGAATGCATGTGTTCCAACTTTTGACCATCACATTCAGCATGTTTTAGAGCTAATGTATTGTGGATAATCAATCTATAGCACCATTCATTGGTGTGTCTGCGCTGCCTTGCTGATGTTCAGGACTTTGTGTAGCATGATGGGCAGGCTAACAGGGTGCCGCCTCTGTGAGTGTGTGTGTGTGTGTGTGTGTGTGTGTGTGTGTGTGTATGTGTGGTTTAGGGGTTAGTTAACATGAGCTGTCCCGTCCTGCCTTAATTAAACAAAGCAGACTTGTAGTGTAAGAGAGCCATTTCCCCTTATATTCTAAAGCCACTTATTAGCGTGCGGCTGTGTGTTTCCAGAGGTTAGTGGGACTCTTTTTTCCCCACTCTGAAACACTTTAGATTATTGTGGAACAAATTTACTGTACTCAGCTCAATTCTTAACTAAACCAGGTTATAAAGATGGAAACTTTAAAGAACCCCATAGACATGAGCAAGACATGTTGTCATTTGTTAAACATATCTATGGGCTACTACGCTCTGAAAGAAACACATCTGTAGCTTTCTCCCAGTATTTTTATTTGCATACATTTGCGTCCAGGGGTGTACGTGTGTGTGTGTGTGTGTGTGTGTGTGTGTGTGTGTGTGTGTGTGTGATAAACACCTGAACATGAACTAGGTTATCATGTCTGATTTGTGCAACCTTCTGAGGTGTATTCACAGGACCGGTGGGTAAACAATACAGTGTATAATTACAGTGGAGTCTTTCACATGGAGGTGAAAATAACATCTGCAGATTGGCTTCAGGAAACCAGAGAAGACATTTACAATATGATAATGAGGTTTGTGTGTGGTGGGATGAAGAGATGATAGGGTAAAGCAGCTCTGTAAGTATTTCTGTCTTGATGTGTGTGTGTGTGTGTGTGTGTGTGTGTGTGTGTGTGTGTGTGTGTGTGTGTGTGTGTGTGTGTGTGTGTCTTGGGATGACTTGCCACATGGACAGTATGCTAATAAAGCAGTGTCAGTTGACCCTGGCACCGAAATACATACAGCTTAAATAATGTAAACAATGAACCATTTTCTTGAAGTACAGAATATATTCAAAGTCTTTCTATACCACATGCCATATGAACACTTACTGTTAACACTCCTGTTGTCCATACTAGCTGTACAAATTGGCCTCCCCTCAACTCAATTTAAAGTACAAATCTTGATTTTCATTTAAATAAATGTCTGTTGAGTCACTATCTATTGCCGAATGAGGTAACACAATGGTAAGTGAGCATATGGCCCACTGATGAAAGCCCTTGGAGTTGCAGAATGACGAACGGAGTGTCTGTGGCAACATTGCTGTGAAAAATCCCATCACTATCCAGTCTCTGTTATTTACCAGTTGTTCCCCTTTCTCTTTTGTCTCGGTTTATTAAATGGAGTCATTCAACCTCAATTACAAGTGCAAATTATTTGCTCAACTTGAAACACCTGCACATTTCTTTTGAATCAATTGTCCCCTGTTCAATCCCTTCTTCCCTTTGACTTTTGATGCAGCTTTTAAAATGTGTCTCACTCTCAGACTGAACACATCTTAGAGATTTATGTCCATATCCAAACAGCTAACAACACTCTTTCAAATTCCACAAGCATAGTCTTTAGCATAAATGTAAAATAATAAAAACGTGTCCAGCTACTAGCTAGAGGTAGGCTAACGTTAGCTGCTGTCGATTATAGTGTTAACTAGCGTCACGTGCAGCGGTGTTTGTGTTGCCTGTATCGTCTTCAGAGCATCAGAGAGAAGCGCAGACATATCAGTGGCACCAGATTTCGGTAGCCAGGAAGAAGATTTTTACAAGTAAATGTTCCAATCAATGATCCAGGCAGCACATTCTCGTCTCCCTTCCTTCATTTTACAGTCGAATGGCGGCTAGAACGGCTCCGGGTCAAACGTCAATATGGAATGGATTAATCTGCGTTATTTTTTTTAACGCCTTATTTTCTCTCAGATTAATTAATCGAAATGAACGTGTTATTTTGACAGCCCTAATATATATATATATATATATATATATATATATATATATATATATATATATATGATGGGCAGGCTAACAGGGAGCCGCCTATATATTATATATATAGGGTGGCCTATAGCCTTTATTGCATAGAGTTGCCATGATTTTATAAATCATGTTTTATTGTTAAACATACATGTGTGCAGTGAATCCTTAGGATTAACTGTGTATGCGAAAGGCCTTAGTGACTACCTTACCTATAGGCCAGTAAGCAGTGGGGATTTATATTTGCTAATAATATGTTGGATTCATGCAGTGGTGGAATGTAACTAAGTACATTTACTCAAGTACTGTACTGAAGTACAAATGTTTACTTGAGTTACTTTTCTTTTTGTGCCACTTTCTACTTCTACTCCGCTACATTTCAGAGAGAAATATTGCACTTTTTACTCAACTACATTCATCTGACAGCTTAAGTTACTTTAGAAATGAAGATTTTTGCACACAAAACACATTGAGTACTTTTACGTTTAATACTTTAAGTACATTTTCCTGATGATACTTACAGACGTTTAATTAAGTAATATTTTCAATGCAGGACTTTTTTACAATGTGGTATTAGTACTTTTACTTAAGTAAAGGATGTGAATACTTCTTCCACCACTGGATTCATGTTAAGACTTTTTAAATTTTAACAATTATTTGGTGGCCCCCCTGCATTGATTTTGAGGACCACCCCTAGGGACGGACCCTATTGAAGATCTCTTGCCTAAACCAACACTTAAACTGTACATTACCTTTTGACAGCTCCTGTCATCTTTAGGCCACCCTGTCATGGGTAACATGGCTCCCACTTCCATACTAATGCAGGATAAACACAGGATGGGGCAATGCGAGCATTGCTAGAACCCCTGATCAAATGTACGTAAGAGTGTGAGACTTCAACTGTATAGGAGCAAAGGCATCAGGGAGTGATGTTTAGTCAGTTAGTTAGTTAAGACAGGCTTAAACTCATTGTCTCACCCCAACCGGAAAAACAGGGCTAAGACTGGGTGGACCATGTCCAATCCACGCTATGATTGGACTGCTGCAGCAGAATTTCAATTGTGTCCACTTTCCATTTCTGTCCCTCCATCCTTTAATTTCTTTCTGTCTATTGCCTTGCTATTTTTCTTCCTTTCTTTTTTTTTTTTTTTTTACCTCTGCGTTCTTCTCTCCATCTTTCCCTTCCTCCCTCCCTCCAGAGAGTAGGATGGCGCTGGCATGAAATGGGATTAGCAAAAGAGACAATTTTCACCACAAAATCTCTCCCTCTCCGCTGCTCAGTTCTGCCAAAGCCAACATTTCCCCCAGAAAAAAAGCTTGCCCTGTTCCACTGTGTCTTCCTTCCTTATTTCTTCATTTCTCAGACAACCATGCTACATTGTTACTGTAATGATTGACTGCCTGCATTGTTTCCTTTTACTTCCAACATGAAAAACAGGTTTGACCACTAGATTACATACATTACTATGTTACATTCACTGTGTGTAGGCAGTGCTGATGTAACTACACTTAATGACCAGTTTTCTATATCAATTGTCTCACACCCATCCTTCCTTCCCTCTCTCCTTTCTTCAACCTTTTATCCTTCCCTCTGGTCTGATCCAGCAAGTCCCTCGACCACTCCAGCTCATTAATGTGCTAATCAACTAGCAGGTATTAACGCTTAATGATTTCTAATGCTAAATTAAAAAGATTGCAACCTGATTGTGGAATCTAAAATAAATGAATGTAGTGGTGACATGCAGAGCAGTATGGAACAGTGGGTTTAGATTTGTTGTGTCTTGCAATTTAATGTTTGATAATTATGTGCAATTTCCTTTTTATGTTTTACAGACAAAAAATGCAGTCACAGGACATTCTTGGTTTTGACCTGACATTGTAATAATTCGTTGGGTTGTCCTGGTGTTTTAATGTGCACCATAAAATATTCTAATATCCTTTGGTACAGATGACAGTAAGTAGTTCCAATCTTTTTTTAAAACACCAATATGAGCGTGAATAGTGTGATTAGCCTATTGTGACTGCAGAAAATAAGTGAAGTGATTTTTTTTTTTCCTCTTACAAAAAAAAAATGTATTGTTTTTTCTTCACTCTGTTTATTAGCTTGAACCAATTATTTTAAGGTTCAACCCCTATTCTCTAGTTTTCTTTGGAAGTTCTGTGAAGTGTGTCTAGGGAAGTGGTTCTCAAACCACCTGCCACCCCCCCCTCCTTATTTTTGGGTTAGGGTTAGGGTCTTGTATTTCTGTATGTGTGTATGTTCTTGTAACTTGCTGAAAAAAACACGACTGAAAAAACTACAACAGCCATGATTTATATAGGCTATAGACATAACAGTGTCCGTCTCTAGGCAACACCAAAATATTGTTTCGATCAGTATTTCCTGTTTTATTAGGCTATATAACTAATCAAAACTTGGGTTTAGTCTAATTGTTGACAAACCGGACAGGATTTGGGATTCAGGACAACTGCCCCTAATTCAGGACTGTCCCAAATTTTTCAGGACATCTGGTCACCCTACCTATATATACACACTGGAAAGAGAAGTATGTAGTGTCCTACAGAGTGGCTGACAGTTTCTACTGAAACACTGCAATAGGTTTGAAGAAAAACCCCAAACCTTGCTACATGAAAGTATCATTACACCTAATACCACGAAAAGATCCCAAGTTAATATTGGTTTCATACAACTATTTTATTAAAAAAAATGTTTTCCCCCAGTTTTCCCCGCACTTTTGGGCCGAATCGCCGATATAAATAGGCCTTTTTTTTTTTTTTTTTTTGGGCCACGGCGGCCCATAAAGAACTCCTAGCGGCCCATTGGTTAATTTTCTTTATTGGCACTGGCCTGACCCAATCAAATCCAAGAACCCCCTTCCCCACTCCGGGCCACAAATTTACGAATCCCACTAGGGCCACGCCTCCCGGCCCTGAGACACGAGCTGTAATAGTTATGCTGGAAATTTTGCATCCACGTTAAAATGGACGAACGACCACCAAAGCGCAAGGGAGGTACAGAGAAATTACGGGAGAAAAAGATTAAGAATCTACAGGCGGATTCCTCAAAATGTGCCAAAATTTGTATGTGTGTGTGTGCATGCGTGCACGCACGTTATGTGCGCCTCATGTCATAACGACAACAAGCAGTTTGGCTGTAACATTAAAGTTAGTGGCTGTAAGGTAACCTAACTGTTTAAGCTTACAGTGAAAATGCTAGCGGTTGGCCTGTTGTGTAGCTGAAAAGTCTGTGTGATCTATAAAATCAGTGTTGATACAAGCATCAGTGTTCCTTGAATTGCTTCATTAGCTCTTTTCCGGGGCATATACTACTCCCAGCTTTATTGTAGCTTTTGGGAAGGGTTATGGTTATGGTTATTGTATTCAGCAGACACTTTTGTCCAAAGCGACAAAATATGAATCTTACAATAGTTAAAATTAACAGTAAACAGTTTAAAAAGTTGCTAAGCCAATATTAAGCAAAATAGTAATAATAACAATAATGGCAATACAATATCAATAATAATAAAAAATACCATAAATATACAAATCATAACTTTAAGAATGAATTAATTATTTAAGTGTAAGATCAACAGATAAGTCTTGGGACCCCTCTTGAAGGATCCAAAACGATCACATGAATGCAGAACACTAGGCAACTCATATCATAGAATGCATGCATATTTTAAGAGGACTGTCTGCAGGGAATGTGTCTGACCAATCACGGTGGGTGTGGGCCGCCTGGGCCAACAATGCCAGGGCCAATTTTTTGTCCCAGTCCAGCCCTGCAGGGGAATTAAATCTTGCCGTCCTGACAGTCCAGTTAGTTAACATGAGCTGTCCCGTCCTGCCTTAATTACTGTTTTTTCCAATTGCTAAAACACAATCTTGCAAACTAGGCTGGTTTTATCAAAATACTTAACACAATTCACAAAACCACACACTCAAACTGCAAAATACCGAGATACTTTTGCACCAAATGGCACACACTTCATTCATATTACCAGATTTTTGTCTAACCAACTACACACTGTTGGGCATAATGAAAAGCACTCTCATCTTTAGTATGCATTGCCATAATACTAAAATAGTTCAAATTGTAGAAAATTCTTCAGATTGTTCAAATGCACAGAAATATTTGCAGATACACACACATGCTGTTGAAATGTTTTTATTTTTTTTACAAACAAGTCAGTGCAACATATGTACAGCAGATATATTTACAGTGGATGGAAGAAAAATATGCTCACAAAAAACAGTAAACTGAAAAAGAAAATTGCAGAAAAAATTTGCAGAAAGAATATATCGAAAAAAAAGAGGCAAATAAAAAAAAAGGTGCTCACCTGTGGTCTTTTCATAGTGCTTACTTCCTGATTGAAGTGGTAACAATTAACCATTGAGGTGTTTGCCCAGTTGGCACATATATTGGCCAATTAGCTCATGTAGTGTCATTTTGAATGGCAGTGTTTTGAAATGGCAAACGTGACTTTATGTCAGATTGTTGTGTCTTATGCAGAAGAAGAACCTAATATCATACAATAATACAAGAACCGTGTTCAGTGCATTTAAAAAGTGCCATTTTGAATTGCAAAATGTGTGTAAAGCAGAAAATGTCTTTAGACTTTTGGAGACTTGAGAAGAGGTTTTGCTCTCTGTGTGTCCGTTTAAATAATTGTGCTATGCATGACATTTTAGTGTGTTAACAATTGGAAAAAACTGTAAACAAAGCAGAGCCATTTCCCCTTATATTCTAGTAAAGGCACTTCTTATTAGCGTGTGGATGTGTGTTTCCAGAGGCCAGTGATCACAGGGACTCTTTTTTTCCACCACTCTGAAACACTTTAGATGATTGTGGAACACATTTACTGTACTGACCTCAATTCTTTGCTAAAGCAGGTTATAAAGATGGAAACATCAAAGAAACCCATAGACAAGAGCAAGACATGTTGTCATTTACAACATATCTATGGGCTGCCACGCTCTGAAAGAATCACATCTGTAGCTTTCTCCCAGTATGTTTATTTGCATAAATATGTGTCCAGAGGTGTAGGCCAATTACAAAACTGTCAAAGTATGTGTGTGTGTGTGTGTGTGTGTGTGAGATAAACATAAACTAGGTTATCATGTCTGATTTGTGCAACCTTCTGAGGTGTATTCACAGGACAGGTGGGTAAACAATACAATGTATAATTACAGTGGAGTCTTTCACATAGAGGTGAAAATAACATCTCTAGATTGGCTTCAGGACACCAGAGAACTCATTTACAATATGATAATGAGGTTTGTGTGTGGTGAGATGAAGAGATGTCAGAGTAAAGCGGCTCTGTATGTATTTCTGTGTCTTGGACATAAACTGTAAAAATAATGGACGAAGCTTCCGGGTCTGAAAAGTGCAGCCAATGCGAAAGTGCCTTAAACCTGCATTAACACTGATTTCCAGCAGGGGGCGACTCCACTGGCTCCAAATAAAAGTCTGTTTTTATAGAAGTCTATGGGAAAATGACCGTACTTCTCACTAGATTCATTACCTTAATAAACATTTTCATAATACGTTTATGGCATCAATTGCTACTTTTAAGTCTTCTTCATTACAGCATCATGTTCATTTTGTAAATTATGCTCCATGTATTTTAAAATTGACTATAAAGCAGACATACATGCAGATGAATGGCGTCAGTACCTGAAGATCTGTCAGTAATGGTGCGTTCCATTTGTATTCGAAACTCGGATTTTCCGAGGACAAAGTCGGAAACATGCCCCCTGACCTCGCATTTCTGAGCTTGGAACTCGGGCAACCATTGAGTATCCCGAGCTAAAAATCCAACATGGCTGCCCCTTGCATCAACAGTTGTGAAAGCTGTAGTAACATACAGTTATAAGCACTTCTGTGTATTTGTGTCTCACTAAATCAGTCATACACGCAGCGCTGTCCATATTCTGTGGACAACGTTTTTATGCTGCTTGTATGCACAAAAACGGCGTTATGTGTTGTTATAAGTTGGCATTGCTAACAACCTGGCTAGAGCAAATGAAAACAATGAAAATCCGACTTGTAAATGGAACACATTCAACTCGGGTGTGACGTTATTCCCAGCTTCGGCTTCCGAGTTACGAGGTAAAATGGAAGGCACTATACATCTCCACTGGATGACTCGCTTCAGAAGGGTTGAAAATTTCACCTTTTAGCATTGCAACCATAAACAGCACTGGCTTGGCCGGGTCATCCTCCCTAGCTCCACCCTCTTGTCAAGAGCTTGTTTTTTCCGGTTGCAAAAAACCAAGATGGTGACGCCCGTATCGCCAAACTCGAGCCTTCAAAATGGCAGTCCATAAACCAGTTGGGGCTACGTCGACTATTTTTACAGTCTGTGGTTTTGGCACGTGAATTGAATATCTATCTATCTATCTATCTATCTATCTATCTAGCGAAATTAAGCTTATGATTGGTTTATACTTTTAGCATCGTCCGTTAACCCTGGCACCCAAATACATACAGCTTGTCAAATAATGTAAACAATGTATCAAATTAATAGTTTTCTACAGTATATATTATATACTATATATATTAAGTCTTTTTATTACAATGCTCACATGTACCCATGTATCTTAAAGCTGAAAGCTTGATGTTACATTATGGGGAAATTTACTTTGTGTAGATTTCCCATAAAGTTCCTGTGGAATGCTTTTATTTACATACAATATTGCATTGCTTTGCTTTTCTACCTCTGTAGGGTGTGGTTGAGATACAAAGATTAGTTCAGTCAGCAATTGTTTCATTCAGCCTAACATTGTGCTCATGTTGGCTGATTTTGTGTTGGGTGAGGGGGTTTATTTTGGTTTGCTATAACCAATCACCAGCAAGTGACATATCTGTGCCACTGACGTCATTTTCAGATGACATGGAAGCTGTTGTAGCTGCTGCTGAAGTTAATGTTTTATGCTGAAGTTAATGTTTTTCCACTATGAGTGAAGATATATGTCCATTTAAGAATAGTTATTTCTGTAAGTCCACTACAACAATTTGTGTAGCTTTGTTGATTTCATCCATGTTTGTTGCTGTCTTTAAACGTTCCATATTGTGAAAAATAAGATGTCCATGTCTTTTGTATTATAGAGCAGGTGGAGGTTCTATATAAATACTGTGAAAGTTTCAAAATATTCAATCCAAAGAGAAATGCAGCTCATATTCAGAAACTGTGCCTTTAAACGAGCCATCAGGACTTTTGTATGGTTGTGATGTCACAACTAGACTAGCCATAGGTAGAAAGTGCTGCTACAGCGCCGTTACAGTCATTCCCCAGCTGCAATGACGGTGCAGAGACTCAGAGAGCGCAGATGCGAAAGACCCGTAAACGCTGACGAATCAGAGCGGACTGGGATTTTTCAGGAGGGGGGGGCTTAAAGAAACAGGTGCTAAAATGAAGTGTTTCAGACAGAGGGAGAACAGGTATATTCAGACAGACAGGATGATAAAAAATAACCTGTTTTTTACATTAAACCATTTAAATATGTTCTAGTAGAAACCCAAAATACAAGTATGAACCTGAAAATGAGCATGATATGGGACCTTCAATGCATGTAGCAAGTTAGCTAGCTAGCTAGCTAGGGAGATGATATGCACATTATGATGTTATTCTTATTCCCGCCTTCTAAGATGTGATTGGACACTTTTGGCTTCACTTTTGGTGGCTGTCATGTCGTCCATCTTTATATACAGTCTATGGTTTGTGTATGTGAGGACTTGTTGAAGCTTTCAAACTGGCCTCCCCTAAATCAGTACTGTCACCGCAGGTGCTCCCTATCAGCTGCAACACCTGTAAAATGCAAGTATGTACCGTAAATTGTAAAGCAAAGAATTTATTAATTATTATTACACTTACTGACTGCAAGTAGTTTTGATTATGCCATACCAAAATACTGATGCAGAGACAATATCTTCTCTACAGTCTAGCTGCTGTCCCATTGTATGAAGCAGACATAATTTCAAATCATTAAAAACCATGAAGCACTTTAAATAATAGTAATTTGGTTTTTAGTGGTAATGGTAAAATGCACACAGCAGTGCTGCTGATGCTTCAGATCAGAGCGGCAAACTGTTGTTACTGTAATATACCACACAGAGATGTTCTTACCTCATTTAATTAGATTGTAGATTGCCCTTAAAATTCAAGAAACCATTCCTTTGCAAAGACACACTGGTTTTACAGCACCACTTTGTCTGAGAGTTGAAATGCTGTTCAGTGCGTTGATGTATGGGACTGCAGGGAGTTCTGCTGGAGTTCATTATGATGACTTATACTGTAAAAAGATCCGTTCTCTGCTCTAATGGACACCTGAATTACACTGGCAGGCTGCTCTACAGTAAATACTCCCCAACACCTGAGCAAGTGAGTGTCTTTGTGTGTTTGAGCGAGGAAAAGCTTCTCCAGTATCTGCACTAAAGTCTGGCTGTCAGCTCTATGTATGGCTGCATGAAATATAAGCTGCCATAGTGACAAATGGGTTTTTGCATGCTTGCGTGTGCATTGATGTAGCTGTGCGTACAAGTACATGTGTGAGTTATTATTAGTATGAACGTCTAACATTCTACCCGCCATATAAAATTAAGCCATGTTCATATGATGTGTGGGTGTGTGTGTCACTCCCGTCATCCATGGAGTGTGAAGGTTAATTTTAAATCAGCAGCAATGCAAAAGCGTTTGCATTTACATCCTACAAGACAAAAATTTACAAGACATGGGGCTGAACAGTGACCATCCATATGCCATGTGGAGTCCTGTAGTGATGAGGCCAGACAACAAGTGAGCCCTGGAGAGGGTTCTTGTAGATGAGATAACGAGTTCAAACAGGCAACAGGTGAGGAGTGCTAATAGGCTGGGGATAGTGAACGATGATACTGATTGAGAGGAGACTGTGTAGTGGGCATGGCTGAGGGAGAGCCCAGTGCCGGTGTGACACCCAGCTTGTTAATAACCAGTGTATGTTCATTTTAGCTGCCCAGTTTTTAGATGTTATTTAGCTGGCACCAACATTTGGCCTAATCATAACTGCCCTGGCAACCCAAAGGCCAAGAATCAATTTATGCTGGAAATATCTGGAAACATAGATTACAATCCAAATATAAAAATATAATGGAATATATTGCAGTAAGGCTGTTAGGCATTCTGTATTGCTTTCATCTATTTATTCTCCTGTATCGGCTTTTCTAATTATATCTGAGTCAGCACACATGTAGCCTATAGGCATCATTTACTCTTCCCTCCTCTTTTGCATCTTTTCTTGTGGAAGTAACCTCCTTAAATGTGCATATGACAATTATTCACCTCAATGATACATGAATTAATTTGAATGAATTAATAAACCCCTGGACTGTAATATTTCAGATGTGTTTGAGCAAGATTTCTGCTCATGTTCAAAACTTTGTGTACATTCAAAATATATCTGTGTTCTCTGAGATTTGGAGGGGTCGTGATATTTTGAGAAAGATAAAGTTATAATAGGCTATTACAAGAATAAAGTCACTATATTTCATAAAATAATCTACCTGCACCATAGTCTGCTGTGCATTATGTGATTGCTCTGCTGATACGGTAGATCTCAAACCTTCTGACAGACAGAGCCCAGTTTGAGACTCTGGTCTCTGAATAAGCGAAAGTATAGGGAAGTGGCAGTACGCTGCTCTACGTTGGAGGTAGAAAACCAGAACTACGGCAGAAATACACGGAACTGACGCATCTGCCGCAGCATCTCCACAGCAGAGCATGTCCATTATAAACCTGAAGCTGCACAGACCACGGAAGGCGCACTGCTAATCTCTATTTTTACAGCGAGAGTGGACACTAAGCGATGCACAGGTCTGCTTCAGAGCTCCGTGTATTTGAGCCTGAACCATACCTGCTGCATCTTCAACAGAGAGGAAGAAACGGAGCAGCCCATAGGCTACCGACAGCAAAGAAATTATTTCTTTAGGCTAGATTATTTTTAAGACCTATGTCTATTTTAAGAGGCTGTATGTAGTATGTGCAAAGCCAAAGCACAATGAAATAAGGCAACTTATGATTTTGGGGGTTTACGTAGGCTATTGTCCGGTTTCATATTTGTCGGTCACCTTTTCAAAATAAATTTGGGGCTACACTCAAAACATCCGGGGCTGAAGCCCCGGCAAAATCAGTTGACGCTGGGTCTGAAACGAATACATCTTCTTGGATGAATAATTATTTTCTCTCAGTCAATTTAATATTGATGTACTGTAACTTATTTGTTAAATAATTAGCATCCAGTGTGGCAGTGCTAGCTTATATTATGACATGAGGATGTAAATATGAATGTCAGTAAGCTCTGATTATGACAATCAACTGTCATGGTTAGGAATGTTAAGACAGTCAGTTGGGTAGAATGAAGTTCTACCTCACTTGAGACATCAAATTTAGTAACTAATACATACATAATAGGAAATAATGTATATACGTCGCCCCCAACAGCAGTTGGTAGTGTAGTCGACATCAGTGTTTTTGTTGCTTCAGAAACAACGTGAGCATTTTCTGATCAGCAACCTCTTTGACTAATGTACAGTTTTTCAGAAACATTTTAAAAATGTTAAAATTTTGATACATTTTTTATTCATAAATTTTTGCCATGATTGTCCAAACACAATGCATTCAGAAGCAATTTTAGTGCTGCAAAGGTTCATACATTTTTCATAAAAGATGGCAGCATCTAATGGCAAACTACTCTTTTAACATTTAAAGTGTTTATTCAGTCCATATATATATATATATATATTCACAAAGCTTCATGAAGCTTCATTTTGCCCTCACTACAGCTCACTTTATCAGTATGTACTTTACTGTAAATAACTGCAAAGTTAGCAGTGTGAGTTTTTCGGAGTTTGGACTTAACTGTGACGGTATAAAGCACAAGGGTTTGATTATTGTAGAGGTGTGTGTTAGAAAAAATTGTAAAAATCCAACCAAAATCAATGGATCTGTGATGATTTCACTACTAGTTGGCTCACAACCTCAACAGAATTTTAGGCTAAATTCCGAAAGACGTAACCTACCAACGGACTTCATAGCTGCTCATCATTGTCTGTGGTAAGTGACAGTCACTTTAGTGAATACCGGTAGGGGTTTTTGGGAAAAGAATGGTAATATGGATATTGTAATGGTAATTAACTGAAAGGATCACGCCAGTCTTCAAACAAGTATATTTCTGATGATTCCTCATCCCAAACGTATCCCTGTAGCAGCAGCATTCATTCCCTACTAGCTAGTTTACTTAGTTAGCTTTAGCCGTTTTAGCTAATTTCGGTGGTTTCTTTAAACAGCCATAACTCCTCACAGGAATGTGGTAGAGACTTACTTTTTTTTTAATGCTCAGAATCTTATGCTCTATGAGAGGTATGTGTCCTATATGTCAATTTTTCTTCGACCAGAAGTTGCGAAATTGCGAAAATTTCAACTGGACTCTCTAGGTAAAGAAATAGATATGAGAATAAATGCTGCTACAGGGATACGTTTGGAACGCAGAATCATTAGAAATACATTTGTATGAAGGCTGGTGTGGTGTTTACCATGTCAGACAGATAGTAGTAGGCTAGTAAAGGCATTTTTATACTTCTGCGTCAAATCTACGCCGTTGCTATGGCGTCGCTTCTACGGCGTCGTGACCCTTTCGGAGTTCTGCGTCGATGTTGAACGTGTTTCTTGGCAACGCGGTGCATTTCACCGCCAGAACGCTAGAGGTAGCAACCCCGTTCTGTGGTTTCCGGAGGGTCAATCGCGAAACTCTTTGATAGTTTGTTTTGTTTCCGCTTTTTTCATTTCCGGAAATGGCGAGCGAAAGAGCGAGAGTGTTGTTGGAGCTGGAGATGATCGACATTGAACAACAAATGATTTTATTGCAAATGTTAAATCGTAGAAGGAAAAGAAGACGTCGATGAAGTTGGTATGTACGACCAGTGAATGAAGAGAGGCCAACGATGGGTGAATTTGTTACGGTTGTTCGACCGCTGAGGGACTTGGACGAAGAAATGCACTTCAAGTATTTTCGGATGTCGAAAGGTCGATTTGACGATCTTGCTCTATGATCTTGCTGTATTAAAACCTTTAATACACCATCAGAGCACACACCGTATGCCTATTGACGTCGCTCAGAGACTGGCAGTGACTTTGAAGATTTTATCTTCAGGTGCAAGCCAACAGATCACAGGGTTGGGCTACAAAATGGCTGCAAGCACAGTGTCCTCCATAGTATCGGAGGTCTGCAAAGCGCTGTGAACTGCACTGCAGCCCGAATATTTGCCCTGCCCTTCAACCAACCAGTGGAAAGCCATGGCTTCAGATTTTTGGCGACTTTGGAACTTCCCGAACTGCGTTGGAAGCCTCGATGGGAAACACATTAACGTCAAGGCACCACCACATGCCGGGAGTGACTATTTTAATTACAAAGGGGCTCACTCCATTGTTCTAATGACAACATGTGATGCCAGGTATCGGTTTACGATGGTGGACGTGGGAGGATATGGACGGCAGAGCGATGGTGGCGTTTTCAAAGAGAGTGCATTTGGGTCGATGCTGCTGGACCACCAGTTGAATCTGCCCCAACCAGCTCAACTTCCTGGGACCGGAGTCCAAATCCCCCACGTTATCGTTGCTGACGCTGCCTTCCCCCTACACTGCAATCTCATGCGTCCTTTTCCAGGTATGTAAATACAATTAATTAAAGCATAGTACATTGTGGCTTCATAACATGTTTGTTATACCTTATGATTGATTGATCCCTCTCTGTTATTGGATATTTTTTGTAAATTGTATTGTTATACTGCATACTTAACAGTATTCTTTTTTGGTTATATATTTCTTACTCTTCATTCTGTTTTTTACTCATTGTTCTTTATACAGTCAGGTCCATAAATATTGGGACATCGACACAATTCTAATCTTTTTGGCTCTATACACCACCACAATGGAGTTGAAATGAAACGAACAAGATGTGCTTTAACTGCAGACTTTCAGCTTTAATTTGAGGGTATTTACATCCAAATCAGGTGAACGGTGTAGGAATTAAAACAGTTTGTATATGTGCCTCCCACTTTTTAAGGGACCAAAAGTAATGGGACAGATTAACAATCATAAATCAAACTTTCACTTTTTAATACTTGGTTGCAAATCCTTTGCATTCAATTACAGCCTGAAGTCTGGAACGCATAGACATCACCAGACGCTGGGTTTCATCCCTGGTGATGCTCTGCCAGGCCTCTACTGCAACTGTCTTCAGTTCCTGCTTGTTCTTGGGGCATTTTCCTTCAGTTTTGTCTTCAGCAAGTGAAATGCATGCTCAATCGGATTCAGGTCAGGTGATTGACTTGGCCATTGTATAACATTCCACTTCTTTCCCTTAAAAAACTCTTTGGTTGCTTTCGCAGTATGCACTGTGAAGCGCCGTCCAATGAGTTCTGAAGCATTTGGCTGAATATGAGCAGATAATACTGTCCGAAACACTTCAGAATTCATCCTGCTGCTTTTGTCAGCAGTCACATCATCAATAAATACAAGAGAACCAGTTCCATTGGCAGCCATACATGCCCACGCCATGACACTACCACCACCATACTTCATTGATGAGGTGGTATGCTTTGGATCATGAGCAGTTCCTTTCCTTCTCCATACTCTTCTCTTCCCATCACTCTGGTACAAGTTGATCTTTGTCTCATCTGTCCATAGGATGTTGTTCCAGAAATGTGAAGGCTTTTTTAGATGTTGTTTGGCAAACTCTAATCTGGCCTTCCTGTTTTTGAGGCTCACCAATGGTTTACATCTTGTAGTGAACCCTCTGTATTCACTCTGGTGAAGGCTTCTCTTGATTGTTGACTTTGACACACATACACCTACCTCCTGGAGAGTGTTCTTGATCTGGCCAACTGTTGTGAAGGGTGTTTTCTTCACCAGGGAAAGTATTCTTCGGTCATCCACCACAGTTGTTTTCCGTGGTCTTCCGGGTCTTTTGGTGTTGCTGAGCTCACCGGTGCGTTCTTTTCTTTTTTAAGAATGTTCCAAAACAGTTGATTTGGCCACACCTAATGTTTTTGCTATCTCTCTGATGGGTTTGTTTAGATTTTTCAGCCTAATGATGGCTTGCTTCACTGATAGTGACAGCTCTTTGGATCTCATATTGAGAGTTGACAGCAACAGATTCCAAATGCAAATAGCACACTTGAAATGAACTCTGGACCTTTTATCTGCTCCTTGTAAATGGGATAATGAGGGAATAACACACACCTGGCCATGGAACAGCTGAGCAGCCAATTGTCCCATTACTTTTGGTCCCTTAGAAAGTGGGAGGCACATATACAAACTGTTGTAATTCCTACACCGTTCACCTGATTTGGATGTAAATACCCTCAAATTAAAGCTGAAAGTCTGCAGTTAAACATCTTGTTCGTTTCATTTCAACTCCATTGTGGTGGTGTATAGAGCCAAAAAGATTAGAATTGTGTCGATGTCCCAATATTTATGGACCTGACTGTATGTTAAGTCAGTGTTGTACTTTGAGAGCAAAAGATTACCGGAGTCAAATTCCTTGTTTAACGCAAACCTGGCCAATAAAGCTGATTCTGGTACAGTGAATAATACTCTGTTTTCCTAACAGGAGTGAACATGACCAGAGACAAACAAATCTACAACTACCGCCACTCCAGAGCAAGGCGGGTGATTGAAAATACCTTTGGCATCATGGCTGCGCGGTGGAGAATTCTGGGAAGACCAATTGAGTTCCAGCCAGACAAAGCTGTGCGTGTAGTTAAAGCGTGTGTGGTACTGCATAACTACCTCACCTACACAGA